>NC_047535.1:31380450-31465450 GCF_012275295.1 Melopsittacus undulatus
ATCTTGGTTCAGAGATCTTGCAAAAGTGCATGTGAATACAGGATTTTGTGGAACCATGTGTTTGCTCAGTGCAATTTTTGCTCACAAATCTGAATATTTTTACTATTCACTTCTAAATCATTTGAAGGTAAAGATGTTTAATTATGTCAGTAGTCAAACTTGAGTCTGTGTCATCTGTGTTTGGCTGTAATATTTGGAAACTCAGGGGCACAATCAAATGTGAATGCCAGGAAGACTGAGAATAATATAACTTACTAGAAAATCTCTCAGCATTCAGTTGAAGGGTCCAGGTGCAGCCAGTTTGCCAGCTTAAAAAGAGCCACAAATGTTTAAATCATATGTATCTCACTTTATTTTGTAGATAATATTTGTATATTATTCAAGAACAGGTGAAAAATGATAGCTAACTCAACAAAAAAACAAAAGCAAGTAGTTCTTTTGGTTCTTCTGGTCATTTTTTGTTGTACTACGTCTTGCAGCAGTTAATTTCCCTATTTGTATTAAGGTTAAACCACAAAGAGATAATCTTGAATCCTAGCCCTGTTTAATCCAGTACTTAGTCAAGTGAAGTTTCTCTGTCTATACAGTAGGATGAAATCAGAATTAAGCACAAAATATTCATACAAATTTCTCTGCTGTGCATGGGATGAGGAACTAAAAAGCAGCTTGCAAAGCAAGCTACTTCCAAAGACGATAATTCCATATGAGAAGGTTTGTACCAATGTCATATACAGCCAGTTAGAAACTGCTTCAAAATCAGAGGCATCAAATTTCATGCTATTTCATGTCAAAGATGCATGGCTGAAAAATTCCTATTAAAAACATGAAAACACGCCAAATGCAGGAAAGTGAATAACTGAGCAAAAAGTGAGGCAAAGTGTTACTAATGTCTGCCAACTGGTATTATTCACAAGTACCATCAATCGCACATGAGCAACCTCCACTGCTGCTCCCCCAGAACAAGAAAACCCAGCTCACCCCTAACTTCTAGTAGTGTAGTTGTCCTGTTTGTGGCTAATGCTCTTCTCTATTGTTCAGAGATTCCCTCTAGTTCTGTGCATCTGTTTTAACCCTAGCTGACAGTAAAAGGGAAGAAAAAGCTATTCAATTAAAACATCTTTAGTGCTATTTAGAATGCAGATGAGCCCCTCAGCAACAAGGAAATTAGTATTTTATGGTGAAGCATTTATATAGTTTATTCTATATTTGAACCATAATAAATTACATCCATTTTTGTACAAGAATTATAACTGACATGCTGTCAGAGCTGTACATGTACAGCCTTAGAAATATACATAATACTTTGAAAGCTGTCACATTCAGTACTGTTGTAAACATCACCCTGGGTTACCAAACTGTTATCTTTAGGTTTACTTCTTCAGATAAACCATGGGATCTTTGCACATTTCAACCAGAGAAATATCAATTCTCTCTCAAACAGTTGCACAGTAGTTTGCCACCCGTGCTTAAGCGCACAGCCTCATACTAGCTGAATTCTAGTTTGTGTCTGTTTGCAAAATATCCACAGTCATGGGCTTTTTAGTTTGGTCTAGGGAAACACTAGAGTGACTCATTGTCCTCCCTCATGTTGGCATTTTTCAACCCAAAAGTGCCACTATGGTTCTAAATTAATAATTTTGCTGAAGAATATTTAGATGTATGTACAACATTGCAATGCTATTACTGCAGTGTCACTTCTGTAGACTGATCCTGAGTTCTCCTGAATTATGAAATGCTTCTACTATGTAAAAAGTTTACAGTTTTTAATAAATCTCTTGAATTGCTTAAAAATATTATTGGAGAATGATAGCTTTGTTATGGGATTCTCTAGGAGGTTTCAAGTTCCACAGGAATACCATTACTCTTGATTATGTTCTTTAGGATGCTGAAATTAAGTTACCTCAGATGTTACCTTATAACTGAAATTATTTTCATTTTACTTCCTTGTATACATTCTTTCCTGTTTCAAAGTAGAAACCAAATGCAAAAAGAATAAGGATTTCCTACTGGAAATTTAATATAACTAATTAATAAACTCTACCTTGACCTTGATTGAAGAGGATTTTAAACAGAGCTGTGATACAGCTGCAGAAAGTGTGGTTAAATTGTGTCACCTCTGCCTCCAAAAGAATTTGGCCAGGATCCTGCATTGAGTTATCTGCCCCAAAACAAGCCCAAGGGCTTCACTGGGTCTCAGGCTACTGCAGGGGTCCTGCAAGACTTGCTTGGCTAGATGAAACTAGCTTTGGGGAAAAAATGCTTTTACAGCTATTTCCATGCAGGTTTTATGTCCTGAGGAGAGCCTGGAGCTTTGTGACTGGTGGCATAGTGCCCTGTTTCTGCCCATTAGGTAGTACAAGTGGGGGCAGGTGTTGATGGCTCTATCCAAAAGAGGTTTCTGAGTCTGGCTGATGCCAAGCTTGAGGCCCCAGGGAGTCAGAAGGTCAAAAAAAATGAGGTACAGGAAACAGGTCAACTTCCATGTGAGAATGGAGCTATGAAACTGGCTGAAATTCAGGTGCTTCCACCTCAGCTGGCTCCATCTCCTTTTGGGGTAACCCCTTACTCAGGTAATGTCATGGGTTTTTTCCTCTTCAGATGGTAGAGGTCTACACCAGAAAACCATCTTCTTGGATGGACTTGAATGCTTTTCCACCAAAAAGCATGAGCAAGTCTTCCCATTCTTTGTATCTCTATTGTAGCTCTATTTATTTGAGATCTGATAGTGCCAAATGGCACTGGGGGTCCCACTGTAGCTGGCTCTGTCTCACAGAGATAAAAGGAGGTGCCAAGCCCCAAGAGCAACCACCACTGCACACAGCAACACTTACGCTGTTGTTACAGTTAATTTCCTCCTCTCTTTAAACCATCTAAATTCAGCATGCATTATCCTTCTGTTATTTATGTAAATGTTTAAATTAGGTAATATTTTATTCTACAGTGAATGACACCATAATCCTCCTTATTCTTTTCCTTTATCATAAATATTTAGTTTGTTTTTAGCTTGTGGGACTAAACACGACGTTTTCATTACTGTAAAATCTTCCCCTTTTCTTCTCCTGCAAGCATCCCTGGTCCCCTGGCAGTACTCTGCCTCCCAGAACATGCTAATATTGCTTGCATTACTGCAGGATTACCACAGTGAAGTATACACTTGGTATTATAATTCATAATGTTGCTTTAAAAGATTAACCACTCCCACGGCTGTGTCTGGTAATTACAGAGCAGACTTTTTTCTTTAACAAAGAGCAGTGTGCACAAAATGACTGGCAAGAAGGTGTTTGGGGTGTGCTTTGTTTTTCAACCTCAGAGAAAACCAGATGCAAAATTGATAAAGGAACACGAGAGTGGGCTTTAAGCTGAGATACTTCAATGTATTAGTAATTTAACTAATTTACATGGAGGAGATGGCACATTGGCCCCTGGAATGTCACAGACTGATATAGTTGGCAACTGCTAGCTCAGAATACTTCCATGAACAAATCCAGAATAATGAATAGACCTTCTGGAGTTTTCCAGGCAAGTGAGTGAGCTGGTGAAGAGCAATAGTTAGTTTAGCCTGTCAAGGTTCATTCTTTTTCAAAACTCCAGTCCTCCCTTGATGCCTTCTAATGGTTTTTTGAAACACCAAAATGTTTTTGCATGAGCAGCATTACCCATTGTGCTTTAGTTAAATGCATTTCAATGTCAGACATAGTCCTGGTTTGAAATTGCCTGCTACCTACCCCTTCCTGAGAGGATCTCCAGGGAGGGCAGCCAGATTGACTTTAATCGGCCAAAGACAGAGAATGGGTTCTTAATGCAATAAACCAATTGAGTATGCAAAGTCACATTAATATGTGGGACCTTGATCAGTTTTTATTAAGGGATCAGGAAATGGTTTAATTGCTGAGTGACAAGAGCATGTGTTTGTTAAATTGCTTATTTGTGTTTATTTGAAATCCTTGGGGAACATGGTAATTCGTCCCATTGTTGTTTGAAAATGTGGGTCTGGCACCCAAACCAACCGCACACAACAGACACTGGTCTTGTACCAAGTGTTGTTTCATTAATATTTACCACACTCCCATTTGGCGAGGATGGCAGCCCTTAGAGCAACAAAGTGGGATTCTTCCTCCGGTCTCTCCTCACTTGGCTTGTCCAGAGCCAGTCATGCTGTGACAAAGTTGGAAACCTTGTACTTAAATGAGAAGTCACTCACTGTCCGTTAAATGAAAGTAGCTTTTAAAGGCTGCTGAATGGTAGAGCAACACTTAATGGTTTGTTCTTGCTTTCACAGCTGGAGATGTAATGGTTGCACACTCTTACAAAAAACTAAAAGATCTCAGAGCCTGAGGCAAAGCCCGTTGAAGCTGTTTGTGTCTTTCCATTCATTGGAGAGGCCTTTGATCAGGCACTAATACATAGCGATAGCTTTCCTATACCTTTTCTGAATGGGGTTTTAGAGTAGAATTGTTCCCTGCTATAGGATTGCAGCAGTCCTGAGGATAGATCTGCTTTCTTGGCTGGAGCTGACCAGAAGCCTCAATGGTACAATGATGCCTGGCGCTCTGTGCTGGGAAGTATTAAGTTTGCTGTGAATTTACTTGAAAAGTCCCTGGCTAGCAATCATTCTAAATATAAAACTTCCTGACATCCTAATATTTCTTTCCTCTTGATTCTTGCCTTACTTTGGAAGGTCAGTTTTCCATCCAGAGCACCACCTGGAAAAGCTTTCCTTCCTGTTTTCTCTAAATTAGCAATTTAAAGTACCTATTTTGATGGAGGACGTTAGACAGTTGCTGATGATTTGGGTTCTAACCAGCTTTTTAGTTCAGTATTCAGCACTGTAGAATGCATCTACTTCTGTAGAAGGATCCTAGGGATAGTCGTATCAATATACATTACAGGCTTGTCATAACTCACTCATTTCCTATTTCAAACAGGAGGAAATATACTTGAACATATCTGTTGTATCTGTCAAGACTTCTCATTTGTCAAACTATTAGTGGTCCCTCTGTCAACATAAATAAATCTGTCCATAAATCTTGACAGGTATAATCATTTGTTGCATTTGAAAGGCAAGTCTCTAACATTAGACCCCTTTTGATTCCTAACATGATTATATTTAAAGAAAGACATTTCAGATGCCTTCTGAATCTGGCCTCTGTCAAATGATTTCTCCACTCTTGCTGAATTATCTACTCTTACGAAGTAAGCAAAGGCATAGTTCCTGCTGTCAACTCTTTTGAAGACCACACGAATCATTGGCATTGTCGCGGCTCTGAGGCCTTATCTTGCAAGCATTTATGTTCCTGTTTGTCAGACTATGCTCCCAGTATGCTTATTGTTCTTTACAACTAGGTTTCTCATTCCTATTCTGAGCTATTCTTCTGGCACCAAGTTGTCCTTTCTTTACTTTTGGGAAGCTATCAAAGAACATTCTTTGAAGGTATTCCATCTGACACTGCCGATCTTTGCAGCATTGTTACTGTTGGCAAACAATCCGTACCCATATAAGAGAATTAAGCCTCTGAAATGGCCATTTAAATATGGGCTCGAAATGGCTGTTTAAATATGGGCTAGCATAACTTAAGATTGAATTCCATAATACCAACACGCACTTTGCAAGCTCCCCTGCTGCTCTATGGCACACTGAGGAGTTCCAGCCTTACAAGGCTCTCGAGAGAGATATGAAGTGACCTCGTTTCTGTGTTTGATGGCCTTATGTTTGTAATTTTGCCTGCCTTATTAAGTTAACAGCTATCCAGCATCCACCAAGCTGGAATATGAAGTGAGGGTCTTTGGCCAGATTTTGGTGTCTCAGCAGACAGCTCTGGCATATGACCCAGAAATTGGTCAGTGCACAACTGCCAGAAGGCAACCAGCAAGTCCACAGCTTGTATGGCTTCATAACACTCCCTGTCACATGGAAAACCTAAAGCACATGCTTTTGAAAATAAGAATGAGACAGGAGGCTGCTATGGCTGGGTTTGTGGGAACTACACTGAATCTCCTGGGAGCTCCTGCAGGAGCCGAAGTACTTGGTATCCAAGCTCCTGTGTGTCACGGGCATGCCCAGCTTACACAGCCATGGGAAATTAGCTAGTAAGTGCTGAGGATCCCAAGACTAATGTGTTCCCTTCAGTCTTCTGAAGAAAGGAAAAACTCTAGTGTCTTTCTTAAAATGTATTTAAAGTTCTTCATATTCCCTCTTTTAATGTTCCACTCCTTCAAATCATCTGTGGTTTGCTGCAGCAAATATTTTTAATTGACAGAATTTCAACTTGTGCTCTAAAGAGACTCATTACTTCACAGGTCCTTTAGCTTCATGGGGCCTTGATACCATGTGGGATATTTCCTGCTTTCTTCAGTGGATCCTTACCACTGAAATTAAGTTTTTTTGATGAGTTGCAGAAGAAGCCTGTTTACCAAGAACAATTATTTCAGAGACATATCCTTTTGCTCTGGACTTTATGATGCTTTATACAGGATGTCCAGATGCAAAGTGTCAAAATGCAGCTGTTAGATAAAGTTACCATCTGATTCACAGCTCTCAATGCAGACAGTTATTAAACAGCATTTTTTTTCCCATGTTGAGTCACAATTTAGGATAATATTTTATTGGAGCTGACAATATGCCAGAGCCTTGGAGAGCTATACTCATATGATAGGTTGGGAGTAAGGGAGGGAGTTCAGTCCTTCACTTCAAGGCAGGGAATCTAGAGAAGTATTTAGTTACATTTGCTTACCAAGTCAGTTCTAATTAAAATACTTAGAAATATTTAGTCAGAGAAGACAGCTGTCTATAACCTTGTTGACAAAACACAGTGAGACTCTTGGTTTGTGTAAACCTGTTGAAGCCAAGGAGATAAGCACCTTGCTTTTATAGTGCTGCATGATATGGGTCATGTGCTTAAAAGCAGAATACAAGTTCATCTGGGTTCAAACCATCACCTGTATGTCTTGATACCACTGAAGGGTCTGCCGGACTCTGCAGCCTCCACGTGAGAACTTCTGAGGGTCTGAATTATGGAGGTAGATGCATAGATTAATCTACACCCTGGCCTTTTGCATCTGTGCCTATCAGTGCTCCCTGTACAACCTGCATCCGCTAGATCTCACCACTGCTGTTTCTAGTTTTCTTTCTCCTGGCCAGGAAGGATGCTGGGCTCTACAGCTTCCTTTTCTGTTGACTGGCAAGATGGTACTTTGTCAGGTAACTGCTGTTGCCACCAACTGCAAAGCTCACTGCATCTAGAGTATAATGACACCTTCTAAGCGCTTCTTTTATGCGTTAACCT
This sequence comes from Melopsittacus undulatus, assembly GCF_012275295.1. Taxonomy (NCBI): domain Eukaryota; kingdom Metazoa; phylum Chordata; class Aves; order Psittaciformes; family Psittaculidae; genus Melopsittacus; species Melopsittacus undulatus. The sequence continues at coordinate 31,387,734 of NC_047535.1, forward strand.
ACTTGGAAGCAGAGGCTTATGTGCAAATTCTCTCTGTATTTTGTGAAGCCTGGAACAGAAGCCAGATCTGAGCTGAATTTCCCCCTTCCAAGAGCCAGCTGAATCAAAATTCCCTGATGCAGACATCCCCAAATTTTATGGGTGCAAAAGATGTCTTGATCCAAATTTTGCAGTTTGCTCCCATCTCTGCTTAAAACATAAAATGTATGTTTTTAGGGAAAAAGGATATAAACATCTTGTTCATGTTTGAGCTGAGAATGTCTTTTTTCTGTAGGCTGTCAACACAACTTCAAATGCATGCAGCCTGTCCAATCTGACAGACAATTTGCATATTTGTGGAATGCTAATGCCAAGTTACTGTATACATTTGTACATGAAAGCATTAGAAAGTTTGAAGGATTAAAGGTGGAAATGTATCCCCCTCGGCCTCGATTAAAGATCAAGACAGCACATCAATAGATGGCTGACAAATAACTGCTGCTTTGCCGTTTGGAATGGCTTAACCCAAAAATAATAAAATCCAAGCTATTTCCTAGGACATAAATAGCTGAGGGCTTTACACGTACTAATTGCCGGAGCGTTGTTTTAGCCTTTTGAGAGTGTAATGTGGAGTCTGGCACATTCAGTGTGAGCCCTCTGACACAGCGACCCTCTTTTGTTTCTCCACTAGCTGTCTGCCTGGGACACAGCTAGAGCTCCAAGGGCCACCCCAGTGTAAATGCATCAGTGTTGATTTCTAGGGCTATACCTTCTTCAGTTTGCTTTTGGGTCCTGGAAATTTCTTTGAGGCCAGATGGAGGTGCTTGGCCCATGTAAAAGTCACTTAGTTTGCCATGAGATGGGTGTCAGGAGGAGCAGCAGCAGGTGCTCCACGGTTTTCCATAGAAAGATGCTTGCTTGGCTGCATGCGTCAAGATATATTTTAGAGCCTGGCTCTAGACACACTGATTTGAAAATGGAGACTTTGAGTCTTAAAAACAAAATATGCTGAAGAACGGATTTGCATGGTTCCTCCTAAGGATCAAACCCTGGTATTCTTTATTTTACTTGTACTAAAAAATAACTTCAATAAGATGTTTTGTTTTGGCCAATGGGTATAATTTAGGACTAGACATTGGCAGCACAGGACAGAGAAAGCAGGAGCTAGTCAGATCTTTCCCCCAGTCTTTGATCCAAAACATGAATATTGCTTTGATTCAGAAAGAGTCTGGCCAGCCTTTTTCGCAAACGGTTGCATGTCTCTGCGCTTTCTGGCTGGGGGAAGTGGAAGTGGCAAAGCCTCAGATACCTGGGAACCAGGAGCTGAAAACTCTCCTGGAAACTTCTCATGGTCTAACAAAATTCCTGGGCCAGCTTCCAGCCTGAGCGGATACAGACAACCAGCCAAACTGAACCACCAAATCTGTCAAGATTCAGTCATCATTTAGGAAAGAGGGCCGGGATTTTTCGAGGGAGTTTGTAAGAGCTGGACACACAAATCTGTTTAAATCCCAATGGGAGTTTTGCTCCTCAGTTCCTTGTACTCCACTGAAAATTCTTGTCTACTGTCTTCAAATATTTTGAAGACCTTGGGCAACACTTTCATTATAGATAGACCTCTCCACCAAAATTACAAAAGCACAAAACCTTAGATGCAGTTGCTGGAAGTGTGCAGTTTAACACACCTACCCCCAAAGCCCCAGGCTACACCAGAACTCTTGACCACAGGTTGCTCTGCACTATCACAAGACAGGTGTAACTCTAGGTACCCCACTTTGAAAACTTCAGCCTTAATGCATTCCAAAATAGTATGCTGTTGTTTTAAAGTGCATTACTCAGAGGCTGAGATGCCTTTCTACTGGGAGCAGCATTACAAAGCCAGTCTCCGCCTGGATGCCTATTCCAACATGGATCTGACAATTCACATGTAGGAAGAGCGCTCTCATGCATTCACGGTTTAGATGACCTCCATATATTTGTTTAAAAAATAATTAGGCTTGCTTAGTTTCTGTACTGTTGCATTTTCCTTGTTTTCCTAAAGTAGCTTTTCCTGTAGCACTCCCAGGCCAGTACAATGCTGGCTTTTAAAAGTGATTTGTCTGTTACCAGGCAGTTTTAAACTTTTACTTCCTAAGTCCTTGCAAACCAGCAATACAAGGAGACTAAAAAAATCTCCTGGGGATTGTTTTTATAGTAACAGTGAAAGCTTAAAATGCTGCAGCAGCCGCCAAATTATTTTTCTTTTAGTGGAAACAATACTAACAACTGGAGTCTACACACAAATCAGTTTAAATCTGCCCATAAAAATGACTAACAAACAAATGAGTACTACATTTCTTTTTATCATTTACTCTTTATAAAAAGTGACAGTTTGAAGGCTACTAATTTGGCAAGTTATTTCCCCTCTATAGTCAATGGTTGTTCAGTGATTAAAGAATATATAAAACATGGGCATATACATGCTAATGCAGTCAAACATTTTTGGGTGGTTTAGGACACAGCTCACTTTCTCTCCCACTCGTAGAAAACCAGGTAAACCTGTGCAAAATTTAGTCATGGGGCAAAGTTTGATTTCAGAGATCGTTTTCAGGAACATGCTCATGACTAAAGACAAAGTTCTATTTACTTTCTGTTACACTCCTAAATTGTTCAGAAGGAGGGTGTCCAAAGATGTGTTGTTACCTCAGGGCATAGAGGAGTATTTTCTCCCATGACTGAACAAATGACTGCTTCAGCACAGTTGAAATCAAACATTTAAAATATTATTAATTACTAATGCTAATTGTTGAGATTTTTCTTTAAGGAAGTCCTATATGTTATCCTTAGGTAATTACTTTTTAAAATCTATTCCTAAAAATTGTACTTGTTGACATCTAAGTGTCTCCATCTCTCTTGAAAATGGCACTTACGTTTTTAAATCACTTAGATTGGTTTTGAAATCTTTGCCAGATATTTCTTCATCTATTTGTTGGCAAAGGCCCTTTCCATACCTGCAAGCAGTAAAAAGTATATTACTCCTGAAAGTAAAGAGCTAAAAATAATACCGGCCTCAGTCAATATAAAGGCAAAATAGAAAACCCTTAGCTCAAGAAACTGAAACAAGAGAACTTAAAGCTCTGGCTGCAGAGCAGGGAAATGCTTCAGAAAGGATTTGCAGCAGTTGCAGGTCTAATGTGTCCATTGCAGCACATGAAAAGGTCAGGCAGATCCTTGGGGTATTGTTAGATGGTGTCACCATGGCATATGAATCACAGCACATGCACCAGTGCATCTCTCTATTAGGATCTGTGATGCAGGACCCATTGTCCCAGCAACAACTGTTTTACCTGCCCAAATGAGGTACTGAAGGCAAGGGCAAGTATTTTGTATGGGGTGTGTAGCTGTACTCTGAACCCAATCATTTGTCTTAAAATTCAACATGTGTTTGTGTGTTGGGCATCCAAACAGTGTGTTTATCTATCAGGTGAAATAATAATAGTGGAGTTTATCAGGTCCTACAGAAAAGGAAAATTGTTTATATTCTGAATCATCCACAAAGACTGCATTAGCTAATAATTACTTACTGATTTGCATTAGTAGTAGCTATGAGAATTAGACAAAAAATCCTGATCCACAAGGTCGAGATTAAGCCAGTAACTTTCCAAACCAAAAAATGTCTTCGTCCTGAGTACTTTCTAAAATGGCCACTATTACTGTGAGAAACTCTGTTCCAATGTATATAAAACACAGTGGAATAATAACATCTCATTTGATTATACAAAGTAGTTTTTTCCTTAGTGTTTTAGTTCTCAAAATTCCCAGAATACACCACATTGAAACTGCTCACTTGAGAAATTAAGTACCGTATGTGATAAGACAGTCATGTGAAATTTTTAAGCTGTCATTAAAAATGATTATAATTAGGACAAACTATATGAAAATGCTTTAAAATTGAGACCCTGGTGAATTAAAAATTAAGGGGTATATTATGTATTATCATGTTGAAGGGCAGGGATTTACGCATGTAACTCCCATTAACACATGTGAGTTGCAGTCACAAATCCCCATGCCTTGTGATGAGCATACCCCCCCCCCCCCGTTTGTTGTCACTGTACCACCTCGGCTTTCACAGTACTCCAACACAATACCTCTGCCTGCTGAGAAGGAGTGGAACAGCGAATCAGAAGTTTAAACTCTTTTCCTTTACAAGTCTAGGCCCCCAGATAGAACCAAATGTAAATCCTCTAAGCAATATCTGTACTCCCTCGAGTAAGATTTACTGATGAAAAGTAACTGTCACAGAGTCTACTCTTCCCGGCAACTCCTCCTGTGCTTTTCCTTATGCTTAATAACTAGGGGTTGGGCTGCAATCATTTTTATTATGTCTTCTCTAAATGTAAGAAGCCTGTTGCTGGGGGTGGGCTTGTAAAAGCATCTCAGTCAGACACCTTCAAAAGGAGTTGCTTTCACGACAGTGTGCAATTCCCACGTGGTGAGGGAATGTATACATGTATAATACTATAACGACAGTGTACCCCAATTAAACACACCTCTTTCTTACCCTGGTGGGGTGTAGGACTAAAGCCTGAGCCGTGAACAGGTGTCTACTCAGTGGCTATACTGGGCTTTGTGTCACAGTCAGGTGAGGGATGAGCTGCTGGGGTTTAGGCTGCAAAATTCTGCCTGTTCACTCTAATTTAAGTCTCAGGATAGCTGGTGCTTTCCTTGTAGCCCCAGCATTAGTAATAATGTGAGTTTGTATCTTGTTTTTTACTGGAAAAAAAAAGGTATCTCTTCTTCTTACAAGAGAAACTTTAATAAGTGAACTCTAAAAGTTTTTTTTAATTATTATTATTTTTTAATTTTTGATCTGTATACAGAAATATATAGTTTTGGTCATGGAGTCTGTCTTGTGCTCTCATTATCCCATTTGCTCCTTTTTGCATCCTTGGATTTATCAGTACTGATATCACTAAGGTAAGCTAGCTCATCTGTATCTTGGGGTTTGCTGAGAGTCTTCTAATAGCGCTCAATAGAAATGTCTTGTCCTACTGCTTTTAAAAATGAACCCATACTACTTCTATTTAAAATACATTAAAAGAATGGTCATATTACCACACTACAGCTTACAGCAAAAAACCCTGCAACAAACCACAGCTCGTATCTCGCACCTTCCTATGGCATTGTAAAATTATAATTATACTAATACACTACATTCTTCACAACATATTTTCCCTGGGGCCAAATAAATAAAACTAAATAAAATAGATATATGTAGAGTCAGTACCTCTCCTATTGTATTAATTAGCACCTGAGCAAAATGTTTTTCCTCCCTGTTGCCAAGTCAGAAAAAGCACTGATGAATTTTCAAGTAAAGTAATGAATGCCAGGTTTATTTCTTTATTGGTACCTGTGGATCCTGTTGTATTGCTTGTTAACAGATGCAAGCGGGCAATATAACTATTACATCAGGCAATAATATAGAAACCCAGGCAGTTCCTAAGCAACAGCCCAGCACTGATTCTTGCCAGCTATTCTCTAGAATTCCCTCAGACACAGTAAGTGAAGAGGAGTTGGACAATATAGTCTAATTTTGAGAAAGGAATAAAGCATGAAACTGGTGATTTTCAAAATCATATTTTTGCAGATTTCTTACCAAATCAAAAGAGCTAAAATTGAAAACTGTCAAAAACATTTCAGCTCAAGAGCTGCATAAACTTTTCCATTGTTCAGGCAGCTAAACAGACACAGCTATTTTGCTTTGTATCTTGCCCACAAAAATAACAAAAAATAAAGATCATCATAATAGAGCCTCTTCAGCTTGTTGGACTGAAACTGGATTTTGCGGTGTTTCTTTTTGCAGATTCACTCATCAGTTTAGCCCAGAAGTAAAACATTTTTCGTCTGTTCTGTATGAATTCCACAGTCAGACAAATCTGGATGCTGATGGAAAAATTCATAATAAATCATTCTGCTTAAGTCGTATAGACTGTGTGTGCGCGCACACATAATTTTGAGTGTACACAAGATAAAAAGGTGCATTTCTAAACAATGTCACTCTCAGATGCCACTAGATGATACAGTTTCTTAGCCTACACACTGCATATTGTAAGAAGGACATCTGCTTTATATATAACTGGAGATTCAATGAAGCAGCAAGCTGGGATCTTTTTTATTATCCATAACTTTCCTTGCAATGGACCAATCCAAGCTTGGACTCTCTTGGTATTTGGAGAACATTGTTTCCACACTTTGGTTTAGTCCAATATGGCACTCTGTGTCAAGCTCAGGTTTTGAGCCAAGCTTCAATGAAGGATGGTGCTCTTTCATCTATGTATGAATTATGTCCTTTCAGAAAACAGTTTATATTTAGAATAAATAAGAACAGACATACATGCACAAGCGCATACACTTATGGACCCAAATGCACATGCTTCCAGGAGCACAAACATGAACGAGGAGAAAATACTGTAAACCAGATGTTCTCTGGGTTTGGATGCTCCATTGGTTTCCATAAACCATGTAAGGTTCTGGTCTGCTAAGGGAGCAGAAGTAAGTTCGGCACAGAAGCTTGCAGAGCTAGCAGTTTTACCTTGCTTGGGAGGTGGAAAGTGGTGATTTTCTTCACTGAAGACTGCTTTTTGCAAAAAAAAACCTGATGACATTTCCAAAACAAAATTCTCTGTTGACATATTTGAGTTATGGGCCAAAATACTTCCCTGTTTTGGCCAAAAAAAAATAAATCAAACTAATTCACAAGAGCAACGGTTGCATGTCTTGAGCCTCTTGCTGTCTGGGCTCATCTCCCCCTTGTTTTACAGACCACGTTAAGAGTGTGCAAGATGGAGATACTGAACCTCTGGGCACTGCAGGGTATGTGGCTGCAGGGGTGGGAAACATCCCAGGCATCCAGATTGTGCCCCCCCAGCAAAGGTACCAGTGCAGTGGATACCATTCAATGTCTTTTCTCTGATTTCTCTACCAAGCTGTTCAGTTTTCAGGTATTAGATATTTTTCAAATAAGCAATAAAATACTGTTTGAGAAACACACTTTCTGCTCCCTCAAAGGGAAGAGAAATACGCATCTCAATGAAACCCCATTTTCTATTGAAAAAACCGTTTTGCTAAAACGAAGTCACCCAACCATACAACCCAGTCCACACAATTCCCATGTGTTTCCACCCAGTCCTCCTTCCCCTTCCAATCCCCAAGCCATTCCCTTCCTGCCTGATACATGTTGACATGAGAATTAAATCACTAAGAAGTATGAATACTTTAGCTTTAACAGAAAGCCAGGTTACTATTCCTAGCATGGAAAGTTAAATGAAATCATGCTGTGAGTGAATTCCTATTGATTTCTTCAGGATTGATCAGAAACATTTGTCAAACTTTTGTTTTCTTTCTGTCCTACATCTTCTTTAGACACATAGTTAAACATACTAAGGAACGTTTACATTTTAAAAACGTGTTCTAAGGTCTTTATATAAACATACATGTAATAAAAGTGACTGGTGATTTATACTATCTATATACATTTGGATACTTTATTTTCTAAGCCAAGGTTTTAAAGAATAGGTGCCTGAATTCAGACACCTAAGTCTATGTTTACAGTCTTTGGTTGCATGGTTTTCAAACATGCTAGTACTCAGAAACTCTCTTTTTTCTGTTAACTTTAGGTGCCCAGAAGTTTTAGGGTTTTCATCCATTAGAATCAGAAAGTTAAAGATTATAAACACATAAAAGGTGTAAAGGCAAAAATAAGAAACCTATAAATCCACAGGGTTTTTTCCCCACATTTAATTGAAGAAAATGTGTTGCATTGGTGTAAGGTACATGAGTACAATCCAGCAGATTTATGCTTGCTAACTGAATTTGACCTAAAGTCCTCATTCAAAGCATTTCTCTTTTCTTCTTTAGGTTCACACTGAGGCCTCCAGTTTCAAAAATGTGTGTGTGCTTCTGCACCTAATGTATATGCATATTCAGTGTGACTGCATATGGAAACGGAGCATCCATGCCAACAATTTTACAGCTAACAGGCTTTTTGCATGTGCGAGTCTCTGAGGGTTGTCTGCTATTGGGGTAATTGTGCATGTAAATCCAGTGGGCAGTCACACACACAGTTATAATGTGTACAGCTGTATTAATACATTTCTTTTTTAAACCAGCTAGCAAAATCATGTGAAAAAAAATGATACAGTTTGACACACCTGGACCTTGAAATAACAATAATAGAAAATCCCTAAAATCTGATTATAGATCTCGAAATTATGTGGTTCAGCTTTCAAAACCTGCCTCTGAGTCCTCCTCATAGACACAGGTCACTCTTATATTCAGGCACTCCAGGATTTGTGGGTTTAATTACAAATAAATTATTTTTTTATGTAGTAAACATAAATTGATGCTGTTCTAAAATCTAAAGGGAGAATATGCAAAAAAAAGCAAAACAAAACAAAACACCCAAACAACTAGGAAGAAATAAATAATTATAGAACTAGAAAAAGTTAGTGGAGCAGCTGTGTAAATAATACGAACAATGTTAAAGAATAAAAGGAAACTTCCAGAGCCACTTGGGATGAGGAGGGAGCCTAAAACCATGGATTGCTCTAACTAGGTCTTGCTCATTGGTGTGCCTGTTTTCACTGCCAACTCCAAGTCTGTATTTTCTTGAAAGGCACCGGAAGAAGAGAAGGAAAATGAGGTTATCCTATAAAATAATCTACGGCTATTTGGTAAGTGCACAGAAATAGAGAATGAAGCAATGGTTTAATATTAGAACTAGAAGCTGCATGAAGTAAGTCATTAGCTGAACATTTACTTCATTCATCATTCCACAGCAAATGTTGAATTGTGTCGAAGTCAATGAAAAACTTTCACAGTTTGGCTGCAGGCTTTGCTGAATGACACTGCTTGTCCGTGGAAATGCTTTGAACCTCAAACACCGAGCTACGTTTGTGCACAAGGAGCTCCAGACTTTCAAGCTGGCAAGGTAAGAAAGGCGTCTTCTAATGTCCTGGGGTAGGGGATGTGTGGTTTTGGACCTAGTGGCTGAGCTCTCCATTCTTAATCTGAATTTTGTAATAGTTTTCGAGGTCTTGAAGATAGAGTAGGATCAGCAGAGAATAAAAATCAAATCAATGCACATGTTCCTGTTGTTGCTTAGAAGTTACATATAGTAAGCCAGTACTATAAAATACCCTGGTTTAGTCTAACTAGATGTCTGCTGCTTGCATGTCTCAGGATGTCAACTAAATTTTTGAGACCTTACTAAAAGACAAGATGCTGTGAAGAAACTATTAGTTAAATCCTAAAGATTATAATTTGTCAGGTAAATTTAAATGAATGCAAGACTTTGAAAAGGAGACAGGGATGCTCCCTCTGGACAGGAGCTACATATTTCTCTGCAAAGACCCAGTGCAAAAAGTTGAGGCCATGCTACTTTGCAGACATCAGCATGCTTTGATCACCACAGAGAACAGAGGTATCTCTAATGCTCAGGATTCTCCACACTGATTTACTCTGATATCTGTGGTATTACTGTGTACAAGAGATGGGATTTTTTTGTGATGTTGATTCCAGTCCACAATGTGACCTGGATCAAGACCACAGGTAACTAATTTCCCACTAGTGTAAGAGCAGTTTCTATATGGAGAAGGACCAAGCTGCATGCAGACTGGATGTAAAAGGTGTCGAAAGGCTGGGGAATTCATTAACAGTTCCCTTGGCAATCACATCCCTTACCATCCTCCTGCCTTTCCAGCAAGGGCTTTACAGTAGGAAACACACCTCCCAGCACCTGCCCAAATCTTGCAATGGTAACCAGGGTTGCTATTAAGCAAGAAGACTGAGCTGACACTGCTCCTCAGCTCATTGCAGCATCTACTCAATGCAGTACAACAGCTCTGCCATGTACCCAAGCTCACATGTTGCCAGGCCCTAACCAACACAAACTGAGATGCACCCTGCTGTTACCTTGGCAAAACAACATAACCTACACAAATGTATACAAAAATTGTTTTGCTGTCCTGCTGCAGCTGTGATTATTTCTGGTACGTGCCAAGCATCATGAGCCACTGTTGGTTGTGCAAGTTGTACAAGACCAGAGTTACTAGCCCATGGGTCTGACTTACTTAAACTGGCAAGGAGCCAATGCTCTGCTGTAGATCTGCTGGAAGGCAGAAAAGAAACCTGGTGAAGAACGATCTGAAAAGACTCCCTTTGTGCCAGCATGCTAAGTAGAAAGTCACTGCTGAATACACATGGGCCAGATCCAAACTCTGTTTAACACTGTGGGAATTTTTGTGCTGACTATGACGTCCTTTGCTGCAGCCCATGGGCTCTGACCTTCCATATCCTGTGCAGCTGTACAGTCATCTCTATGAAAGCTCATGTATTATAAGCATGAAATTACCTGTAAGCTCTCTAGAACAGATTTGTGTCAGTGACATGAACAAATCAAGGTACATGACAAAAGAGACAGGATCTGATAGCTCTTCAAGGTAAGTCCATTTGTTATGGACAGAGTTACTTTGGAGAATTCTGTAGATAGCAAGGAAAGGGAAATAACACCACTTGGGGAAAATCTTCAGGCCAATGAATCCAGAGGAGTTTAACCATTGATGTCAGTGGGACAAACACTGACATTACATAAAGCACATGGATGTTATGAAACACAAAGCCTTTTGGAAACGAGGCCAAGTTCACTAATTGTTTTCCACCAGATTCATAGTTCCCAGCACAGGATCCCATCCACCAACACAGCTGTTGTTTTCAACCTGGCATCTTCCTTTTGCTATTCATATTTTTGCATAAAGGTGGCTGCAAAATTACTGTGACGTCTCCTTCAGCAGTCAGAAGGGCTCATACTGGGAGAAGGCAAGTGTTTGGAAATCAGTGCCTAGGAACCAAATACGCCCTGTTTGAATTCTTTCTCAGCTATGAAACATGTGACGCCTGCCTGGTGCCTACTCAGTTCCCTGAACAAGGGCCATGGGGAGAAGAAAGCCAATGCAAACTGTGCTCCAGCAGGACTGGACTTTTAGAGGGTTTCTAAGGAAAGGCCATCCAGCACAAATTAAAGCAGACTTGCGGGCCCTGGCCCTCACCAAACCGCACTGGCACTGCCACAACGCATGTATTCAAGGATGATCATGCTCTCTTTGACTATGAGGTTACACTGTTGACCCAGTGCCTGGGCCACCCTTGGTGAGCTTGCAAAGCATTTGCTGTCAGTCATGTTCCCATGTCCCACACCCTAGGTTCACTAGGATGTGGGCAAACTCTACTGCTACTTTTGTACAACTGATTGTCTGCGAGCCATATCCTTCCCCAAATTTCATCACAATTTTCTCTGGTTAGTAGATGCTTTATTGCTGTTATTATGAAGTGCAGTTGCTGTATGATGTCAGATAATAGTCATGTTGAGGTTGGGGCTTTTTTTAGTCTCCTTTGCCAAGTCTGAGTTACTTGCTTCCTGACTGAGTTGACTCGCTACCTTAATTTTTAGAATATATTGTTTTAGTAGCTTCATGATTTTATGTGTGTGTGCATAAAAACATGCAAAAATGAATTCTAACTGAAATCTATCTACCTATCTACCTATCTAAATGTGTATGTAGAATAAGTAGATATCTATTCAACAGGGCAATAGTGGTCTTAGAATTTAATTACAACCAGAGTTCTAATTACCTGGTGTTCTAAATCACTGCCCCATCCTGCATCTAGGAGAGTTACAGCAAGATAAAACACCTCCATGTAGCTTTTACCTGATAGCAACATTTCTATGATTGCAAGATCTGGCAAAAGAGTCAAACACCACATTGTCTCAAAGGTACGTAAAACATGCAGAGCTGATGGAGAGTTTAACAAGTTTTCTGTGGAAGGAGCATATATCTGCTAGGGTGAGGAGAGCCTTCACTGATGTACCACTTGTAGATGCATATGAACTCTGTAATAGGTGTGGTGCTCTTCCTCAACAACTGTGATCTTTTCATTTTGTACCTCTTTTGCTGAATTCAGATAAAAACACTTAATTGTCAACAAATCTGATATCTCTTCGTGTCTCACTTGAAAGGGTCAAATGAAATCTCCCACCAGGGAACAAAAAACTTGAAGCTCCCCAGTGAATATGGATGGCAACATGCCAAGAGAGAGGGGAGGAGAGGTAGGGTCTCCAGTGCTTCAGCAGAGCAATAACATCAAGAATCATGAAAAGCATCCTCCAGGCTTGCACACAGCCACACGGCAAGAGGCAGGATAGCATGGCAACCAGACGTGAGCTATGAAATCACCTCCCTTCTGCGCTGCTGGGGCAGATGTTCTTCCTCTGAGACTCCAAGAGACCAGATGCAGCTATTTGGGGTTGCTGTCGCATGTTGGAGAAGGTCAAGAGACAGGGGTGTTCAGGCTGGAGCGGGACCCCACTTCAGAGCAGGAGCAGCCTCTTGCTGACTTCACAGTCATAGGCAGTATTTCCAATGTACCTGGCTCTGCAGGGAGCAAAGGTTTAGGAAGCTGGAGAGGAAGAGAAGACGGAAACTTTCCTCTCTTATGTCTGCCTCCAGTCAGGCATTGCTCAGGATGTTGGTTGGAGACTCTATGCCATATTGAGAGAAGGACTTAAAAAACGACACAATGGCAGCACCAAACCATTATAAAAATATATGCGCACCTTCAGCAGAGTTGCAATGTATGTTATGGTGTTAAAGACATTTCAGCCATTACACCAAATACAGAGTCTATAGATTTCTAGCAGCTGAAGGGGAAGCAGGTTTATATTTAGCCCATTCACATGTGCACTTAAGTACGGGTAAATATTTTGCTAGGTCAGAGCTTCTGTGTGCTAACAAACCACCCGTGCCAAAGTGTCCATTTCCCAGGAGCCTGTGCTTTGCACATTCTCTCAAGCCTCTGCAGCATCAGTGCAAGGTGTTTGTCTTGTGCTGACCATTTCTCCTTTCTAGTGTCACTGCAGAGGCAGCTCCTCCTCTTCTGCAGAAAACAAGTTATCCTGCTACTGGTAGGTTGTAGCCCAGCTCACCAGGGACAATGTCCTTGTGCAATGCTTCCTGATCTCTTCCTAGATTCCAAGTCTGGAACAAAAGTCACAGAGTAGTTAGAGACCAGATGTGATTAGAAACGGCATCATCTTAATCTTCCAAGTTAAAGCTATTAGGTACTATAAGCTCTTCTTTGCATTGTTTGCACAGGCTGTGGAATAATAACACCTAGAGAACTGCCACACTGTAAATTCAGGAAAAACCTGTTGTCTGTTGAGGGCAGGGGATGGGAAGTTAAGCCACAAAGAAGGAGGCACTTTAATGAGCGAACATGTAGCAGCCCATCACTAACCCTCTTCCCATACCAACAATTGGACACAGTTGTGAGAATAAAAGGGACCTTGGGTGCAAATGACTTAGGGCAGCATAAATATGTATTATGAATTTTAGTCTCAGACATAATTAAATGCCATTTGTGAGGTCTATGCTTGTTTTTCATCTCATTTGAGTTTTACAGAATGAATTAACTAACAAATGTGCCTCCGATTCTACCATAACAAATCATTTCTCAGAATGGTTGCCTCCAAGCAGCAGCGAGTGACTGGGGGGATTGACCTTCTGCTGCGAAGTTGTCACGTTCCAGCAGAGCCCTGAGTGGCAATGACAGCCTCAGTAATGGGGAGCCCGGAGTGGCCTGGTAGTCTTGTTGATAACTTGTTAATTTATTTAGTGCAGTGGTGCAGAGGCAAAGACCTGAAGTAAAGGGTTGGGTGAGCTGAGCCTCACGGTTGGAATATGTGAATATTCTGGTTTTGAGACAAAAAAAAAAGATTCTTGTTCATTGTTGTCACTAAATGAGGTTGGTGATGGGTGCCACCGGCAGGCAAATAGGCAAATGTTTGTACCAATGCAGCTTTCATTTAAGAAAATACACAGCAAATGTATGGTCAGCATAAGCATAGTTTGGGCAACAGAGCAGTAAGAGCTCTTCTCCTGGTTATGTGGAAGCACATTTAGGGTGACTCATTCTGAGCTGGGAGAATCATAGGATGAGAAACAAATAGTTTATTTGCCCTTGACAGGCAGAAGGGAGAAAGAGTTAAAGACCATAAGTGAAGAAATCCTTTAACTTCAGTTTAACTGCCTTGAAAAGTTGCCTCACTCTGTTCCATGACATTAAAGCAAAGATCCTTATACTCAACCAATTATTATAGCAAGTGGGTGGATTTGTTAGCCATGACTTAGCTATAGATTCTGAAGTGTAAAGTGGTCAGAAATCCATGGGCAATGCACACTTTAAAGGATCTGATGTCTTCTCCAAGTGACAAACTCCTTCCAGACACCAGATCCATTGGTAAAATGACACAAAATAGATACCCAGAGATCAAAGTATTAATTTTCCCTTTGGATAGTCTCATGTGTTGTCCCTAGCAGAAAGCCTTCTGCAGCTGTATACTACATGCTTCATAGTTGATAAATTTATGGAAGTTGTTCACCATACCAGGTTAATGAAAATATGCCACAAATATCCAAAGAGAGCTGGAAAGCAACACTGGCAAACTGGTAAGTCAAACAAATAAACCTGATAAGGGTTGTCCTCTCTACAGCTCTGCAGACTTTATCCTTAAAATGTCTTAATGAAGATGTGGTAGAAAGTATTTAACAAATAACCTGTTGTCGTTTGAAAAACAAAAGCAGATGGTGGTGATAATGGATCCAGTGACTTAAACATAATGCCATGTGTCTGCAGGAAAACAATAACCCCCACACATCACAATCCTGCAAACATTAAGTCATGTACATTGAGGAGTTCTCCTATGAATGAGAGGAAAGAAACAGCACCCTGAGGCCAGTTATCAGTAGGAGTACTGGTGGCAAGCATTGGATCTCAACCATGAGTACAGCCATTCTCATGGCAGGCTGAGGGGGAAAAGCCAGTTTTCCTCTTGCCCAGTGTGGGAAGTGGTGCTCTGGGCTCTCTGCATCACCCCTAGCTGCAGTCACACTGTCCATGTGTGCTGTCTCAAAGGTTCAGGAAGCCTGTTCAGTCACACATCTTTTTGCTCTTTGAAGGCCCCAGATGTATTGCTGCAGCAGAGCTGTGTCCTGCAGCTTCTGGAGGATTTGGAGTGTGTGCAGGATACCTCTGGTCTTGACCTTGGTACATGAACGTGTATCAGGAATTTCCCATGAACATTTATTATCCCTGGTACCATAGTCAACAGTTGGCTGGGTAACTGAGCAAATTTACTTGAACTCTTTATTTCTCAGGTCTTATTTTTCTAGGGCAGGCAATAAATCAATGACAGGAAAAGTACTCACCAGGCAGAAATTGGGTAGCTCCATGACTTAATCAGCACTGATTAATGCCGGTCGGGAATCTATCTCTGCATTTCTTTGGAATACATTTTGGAAAGTCTAGTAGTTCCTAGCAGATTTTTGCATGTAAAATTAATTTACTTTATTATTCCTGTTTCTCCTTAACTAGTAAGCTCCTTGAGGCTCACATCATCTTCCCATATAGGTATGTACAGGTGCTACACGGACCAGTGCTCCCTTGGGAGATGAAGCCAGATGATCACTGGTCTGGGTGACAGGGAGAGGAAAGGCAGGGCAGCTGCAGCCGGATAAGACTCTTCTCTTCCTCTCTGTCTGTAACAAACTGAAAACACCAAAGATACGTCAGAGTGAAGCAGCCAGAGGTAGGGATGGGGGTTGGAGCTGCGTCAGAAACAGCCCTTTTTCTGCAGGGGTGGAAGAGGAGCTGTGACTCCTGAGGAAGGTCAAGGCCAGCCAGCGAACAACCCGGGCAAGAAACGCCGAGACGGATAAACAATCCAGACATCTGGTGAGATCCCGGCATTGCTGCAATCAGTGAGGTTTTGGCACCAACTTTGACACTGCCAGGATTTCCCTTGTAATTAGCAGTGTGCAGCCCGTCTGGGGAGGATGTTCTCTCCGGAAAGCTGCTGGAACTGGGCTCTGAATCGAGCTTAATCTCTGTGAAGCAAAGAATAAACTTAGTCAGTCTCTGCCCCTCGAGTATGAGAAAAATGCTAACTCGAATTCAACAAATATTAGATGTCACTGATAATTCTAACTGATGTCTGTTTTTTTTCGCTGCCAAGATGTTTTTAAGGTGTTCACTGTGGATACTGAACAGCCTCACAGCACAACACTGGAACAGACTGGGAGCATCCATGAGAAGGGAATAAGAGCTTGGTGTGTGGCAAGGGGAAAGTAAATCTCTGAGCATGCAGAAGTGTTTGCATACTCTTCTTTAGCACCAGCAATATAGGCAGGCACATATGAGCCAGGCAAATTAAAACAGTGTATGATATAAGGCTTACACTGGTGGACCATCAACAGTAATAGGTATTTTGGTTTCTACATGATCCAGCTACACACACAAGCAAAACTCCTCCACAATAGGGTTTTTCTTTAAAAAGAAAAAAATTAATCCCTGTTGTTAAAGACCTCAGCTACCTGTATTTGAAGATCGTTGTCTGAAAAGATGAAAAACATACATTTTCATTTCATTTCAGATTAGCATGGTAAACAGCTAGATCTGTTCTTTCAAGTGGAGCATTCAGTTCCATTTGTTAGCTCTGTTGCTGATATTTCACCTCTTTTATTTATTTAACATAGTTTGACAAGAAATTGTCAGTGAGATAATGTATCTACATGAAAGACTGGCTTGGGGAACAAGTCTAGAGGTTTCAGTTGGACAGAATCAATTATTTATGTCTTTGCCATTTTGGTCTGCCTCCATTCCACAGAAAGCCCTTGGAAGAGCAACCCAACAGGCTGAACATTTTTGATAGAAAAATACATTCTATTTTTAAAAGAAACGAATTTGTAGCATCAGTGTAAATGAGGATTGCACCCGCTTGTGGAAAACAGAAAAACAAGTCAGGGTGATGGAAGCTATTACAATACCTTCTCCCCAGCCAGGCAGGATGGCCCCTGCTGCAAGAAGCTCCCAGTACAAGGTGAAAAAGCAAAAGTTCTTGCTGCCTTCTGCCACACAAAATTAGACAAACCTCTATACATTCTATACACAGAAGTCAGATTTATTTCTCCTGAACAACACAGTAGAAATAATCCTTACACAGTAACCAGCTGGTGCAAGGAGTATCTGAAGCTGATCTAAGGCAAGTGATGGAGGACAACTACGTTGTTCAATAGATAACAGAAAGAAAAATTGCTTACCCAGTCTGGATGGCTCAAATACATAAAACAGAGCAGTTTCACATGCAGCCCATTCCAGCTCTAATGAGCACTCATACCCTGAAGAGACCTAAGTCCCTGGAGTTTGCTATGTTTCAGCAGCATATGATGGGACCATGCCTGACATTAATCTAAAAGCCATCACAGCCGTGCAGCTCCAGCTCCTGTCTCAGTGTTGCAGTAAGCAATGATGGGACGTTTTACAACCCGAGAGCACTTTGTCAGAGGTCAATGAGAAAGGATGAAGAATATTAAAAAAGGCATAAATAAATAAATAAATATGATGGAGAAATGAGAGGCAACAAGCAGTGCACATAAGCAGTAAATAGAGAAAGTAAAGAATACTAAAGACTTACCCAAAGAAAAAGCCTGGCCTTCATGATGTTCCTGTAGGAGCCCAGGTGAAATCTTGCCCCCAGTTTGATGATGGAGGATCAGGTCCTTGGCAGATGGGGAAAGTTTGGACATAACGAAAAGAATGTACTGCAAAGTGAAGGAAAATAAGTGAGCAGTGCTGTACAAAAATAACGATTCAGTAGCTAGTAGGCAATATTGTCATTTCTGCACACATCCAAGGACTTAAGTGACCCACTACTCTGAGGATCTGCTCCATTAATAATAAGAAAGAGCAATTTAAACTATGGCTTTTTCATTGTGTTTAATACAGGTTTGGGGAATACATTATCAAAGGCTCCAATTCTGGCCAAAGTCCACAGGCATCATCACCTGTGGTCAGGCCCTGGATAGAAAGATCAGAGCTATCTTTGAGTAGCCCTACCACCAAAAACAGATCAATCAGAAGTAACTCAAAAGGGAATAGTCTACAGGGAACAGATGAAGATGCATTTAGAGGAAATAATCCCCATTCAGGATGCCATTATTAAAAGAGAGAGATAACTATCAGAGCTAAGATATGTCAGGGCAACCTCGTTGACATGGGACTGGAGAACTTCTGCTGTAAAAGCAGAGAAACTAGGTCAGCGCTTTTTGAAGAGAGGAAAGCTCAGGCTGGACATCATTATTTTATATATGATTCTAAGGGGAATAGCTAGGAGAGATGTCAGAAAACTGGTGTCAAATACAAGAACAAATGGACGGGCTCTAAGAAAGGGAAAGGAAGAGAAACGAAAGGAGGCTGAGCTCACGGGATATAAGCATTTCTGTACACACTAAGCAGTTGATGCGAGGACTGGGTTACAGAAAGGGCTAATAAAAGCCACCAATAAGGGTTTGGGAAAGGAAAAGCTTTGAGGGGTACAGTCACCTGATAGCAGACAAATCTGCCTCTTGATCTTGGTATGTCCCTACAGTTGCCGAAGTTTCAATCTCAAAATTACTTCAAAACTCACATAAAGTAAATCTCTGTGCAAGCGCAATAGATTGAAGTGACAATTCAGTTTAGTACTTGAAGATAAAACACAGAAGAACATTTGCTTTCTAATTTTATTAATATAAACGTAATTACAAGGTCTAATTCCCATTCAAATGTTAACTTATAAGGGTTGGTGGAGGTAGCAGCCTGCAGAGACAGAGATGATGCTGGAATCCCTGATCCTTACATTTGATCAATAGTTCAGCGTTAATAGACTTTATTTATGAGCTGGAGCATATGGTTTGAAAATGAGCCTGATGATTAGGTTGCATGTGTATAGACACACACTTCTCTAAGCACTAGAATATTTGCATGTTGCAGTTGTCTCTAAAGAAGAAAACAGCCTCTCTGTGGTGGTGTAACAGATTAGAACACTCTTTACTTCAAAAGAAAACAAAGCAGAATGTTAACTACCATACAAGTGCAAATACAACTTCCAGAATGTGTTGCTTTTAAACACAAATTAAACCAAACTTCTTTGTCCCGAGTATCTAAGATGTACACCAGTCACTAGGAAGAAAAAAAGAAGTAGATTGAGATAACAGCCTGGGGTGAGTGGAATTTGAAGAGAGGAGAATCAGTGGTCTGTGTGGTCTAAGGCTCTTTCAGTGCATTTTCTTATATCCTCTGAATGTAAAGGCAGAACTTCATCTGGCAGGAATAAGTATGACATTGAAGCTGATAGAGCTAAGCTATGGATCTGGTCTCCAGATATGTATTTGAATACTTATAAAGAAGAAAACAGGAAAAAAGGTAGCATAAACATAATAGACCCAATAGTCCCAACAGACCCACTGAATATGAGTCAAATTCTGAGATCCTGTAAAAAGCCAAATGCCAGACCTGTTCCCTGGGAATATTCCCTGTTTAGAATAATATTTTTTTTTTCTACTGTATAACCTTAGTCTGAGTAATGGCACAAACCTTCCTCCCTTCTAGCCCAGTGGTTAAACAGGAAAGATTTGGAAGCGAGAGTGTGAAAAGGAAGGAGTTCAAGCATGCAACAGCTCTGTCCCCTTCCATTCTGCTCAGTGATAGAAGAATGTACCCCCACCTTCCTGAGCATAAAGATCCATGGCACTGAGATACTCAGAAATTTGGAGTTCAACAGAGGATTCCATACGCACATATTGAAACCTTTCACAGTACCCTCAGTTCAATTTTGAACCAACAGGATATGATACTGAGATTAACTGGCCCATCTCAACTGTTAGAGCCAATGAGACATTCATGTTGACAGGGAACCAAAATTTGTCATGATGCTGGAAAAGCGCAAGGATCACAGGGGTGAGTGATACTGATCAAAACAGATGAGAGTCAGGAACCATTGTGCAGGAGATGCGAACTCACACACATGCATCAGTGATCTGAAGCCATCAGTTAATATGCTGTCTATTAAAATTTGCTCAAATGCAGCACCTGTCATAGCATGTACAGGAAAAATGTTTGTTAGGTCAATTTTACACAAGAAGACTGAGGTGCAGTAGGAGAGGAGCTAACCCTAGCTGGCTGGGAGTGGGTGCATAGACTAAGCAGTGTCATCTGTGCACTTTATCTTCTCCTTAGACTATTTGGACTTTAGCTTTAGCACAGTGTGATCATTTCTCACCATCTTGGTAATATTTGAATGTCTGGCATGCCTTAATATTTGTCTTATAGCAGTACTCTGCTAGGAAGGGGGATGCAACGCTTGTGTTTTACTGATTGCTTGCAGTAGAGATGAGATTGGAAATGGGTTTCCTATAGCTAGAGCTTTCCTATAGCTTTGGGCTCTCACCATCCCATTGCACCCTCATGGATCAGTACTCACAGGAGAACAAGCAGCAGCATCCTGGCAGCACAGCAGCCACAAGTCCAGTACTGCTGTGCTAACACTCTGCTGATGTTTGTGTAGCATATGTAACAGTGGTATCACGAATACTTTAAGACAGAAAATACGATGGCCAATGAATTTTCACCTCTCACTGGGTGCTTAAAACAACATGCCATTACTATAGCAGCTGGCCACTCTGTGGGAAGAACTTTTCTATCTGATTCGTATACAGGCTATCACAAAAGATTATTTGTATTATTGTGTGTCCTTAAGCAATAGGAAAGGAGCAGATTTATATTTCAGGCAGTCACAAATGTCATTGTTATTGTCCATGCCATTGTTGTCTATCTTAACCTGAACTTTGAAAGCTCACTGCATATCAGATAGTTTCAGAGGAAGCCTATGTTCTTAATGAGTAAATGAAGTTACTGTTACTTTAGTTTATTCTAAGTGTTAAACACAGCATGGGATCTAACCTGGAATAGTCATCTTGAGAATATTACAGTGGAAAGTAGAGCATGGGATTTAACATTGGAAATTAGAAGTTGATCCTACTTCTTATACAAAATTGAGATTGACAAAATTGAGGTTTATCTACATAAACCTTTAAACAAAGATATGGCTCTGAATCAAAATTAGGGAACTGAAGAAATGAAGTTGGGGACTTTGTTCTCTTAAAGGGAACTTGTCCAGCAAGACTGTCAGCAGAAAGAGCTGCCACAGCAGAGATCTGAGCACAGATGTTAATGGAGTTAGTTCTTTTTCTGGAGGTTAATTTTGAATAAATCAGGACTGTTTAAAAATTACGATTATTGATTCCTTAAATTTATGCTTGGAGCTTGGTCCTCTTAGTCCTGAAGAGTCTGTACACCAAATCTGTCTGAATGACCAACTGAAAGAAAAAAACCCTTCATCATTAGTTAATTAACTGCTGTTAAAATTGAATTTAATGATAGCAATGGTTTTGGAGGTCTGTTTCTCACAAGTATGAATAAATAGGTTTTTTTGCAAGCCTGTCTCTGCACTCAATTTCCATAAGGCAGCCTGTCCTGTGTCTGACTATAAAGAATAATAAGCCCATTTCCAAAATGCAATCCTCAAACAGCAGAGTAAGATAGTTTGAAAGTAGCTTATGAGTCCAGAAGTCCAACAGCAAAATGCACAAAGCTGACTTGCATGGCTATACAAGCAATCTTCAGACTTACATGAGAGTTAACAGAACAAGGCTTAAGACTGAAAGAGAAACAGCACATAAACCAGGAGTATCCAGGACATACTGCTGCAGCTATATGCCTGGTTCACATCACACCAGCTCACTGTGTGCCAGATCTAATGTGGGAGCAGTCAGGATCAGGCCCTTTGCATATAGAGGGTTAGCCAGAAGAGGTAAAAGAGGTGACTTCCAAGGCAATGTGGTACCAAACACAGGGGGCTGGAGGCAAGTGAAATAAGAAATGAAGGGGCACCATGTTGGCATGAAGTGATACGCTGTCACAGGCTGCTCCAAAGCTGATCCCACACTTAAAAATAGATTGACATTTATCTAGGAGGCAAGTTTGTTATTCTGTAACTACAGCATTTTCTATTATGTTTGATAAGGGAAAGAAGATTGGATCTTGGTCAGAAGTATAAAAATTCATCTCCTAGCAGGGGATAATAGCAGAAGAACAGGGGCAGATGACAACTGCAGATTTAAAAGAATTCAGTGCAGTCCCTGGCAAGGAAGATACATTCGGTGCTGAGCTGAGTTGCTATCCCATGCTCTCAGCCAGAACAGCTCTGTGGCACTCAAGGTGGGGGGTAACCCATAGGCAGTAACACTGCCAAGCTCCTCTCTCCTCTGTAACTATCCCTCTTGCGTCACTCTAGGCAATTTTGCCTGTAAGTCACCTTAATATCACACAGAAAGCCATTAGAGCAACACAGACAGGGCTAATGCACCAGTAAGGCCCCGATCCAGTGGAAGTATTGGGGTGGAATTAGGATTAGGACCGTAGCATGATTAGGACTGTAGCGTGCTGTGTACTGTGCAAAGGTGTTAGCTGTCAGGGTGTGTGTATGGGTGTGTTCATGTGCAGACACACATACGTGCAACATATCCCTAGATGGATGTGAAGAATATATATACTGCCTGGCTTTTACAATTGCACCTTAGGTAGCGCAAAACCGTAACTTTCTGCAAAAAAATCTGAAGCTCTTTTGTTTCATTGTGTAACTGTTGATCTAAAATGGAAGTTCTTGTTTTCTAATTCACGAAGCTTAAAAGATCGCTCATTTTATATTAAAATGATAGCCTTTGCAAGAGACCTTCAATCTAATTAAAGCCAGGAGATTAGCATCCCTTAGAATATTTGCAAAGCCTGCAATGCGAAGTTAATGAAATGTGTACACTTTTATAAAGCTTTAATTTTTAATGAAATAATTCAGGACATGGACCCTGCTCCTCTGCCTTTGTCCAAAATGGGGACTGTTTACAAACAACACAAAGTTCTGGGGTGAGGAAAACAGAGGACAAAATAATCAAAAGGCTTCGTCATACCTGCTACAAGCCTCTTTTCTATTAAGCCTAGGAATTTAAGTATTCCTGATTAATAATAGTGAATGAGAATATGATTTTAGACTGGCAGTCATTTCTTAAAGTTATAGATATGTGCGTGTGTATTTATATATACATACCGTTTCAAATGTATCCTTTATTTATGTATATGAATGTATATATATGTACCTATTAAATAAGATATACAGTTACATATAAAAACACAGACTGCTAAGGAACCTTAAATAAAGCAAACAAGGCAAAAAAAAGAAGCCAGTGTGGCAAGGGAACTTCTTGTATTTGGAGAAATGGGCTGAGCTCAGAGGTGAAGGGAGCAGCCAGGTCTGTATCAGTCTAGTTCAGAGGGAATGACCAAAGGAAATCCTAAGCAATTCCAACCACCTTTTAGGTTAGACTCCTCTAATGATGGCCCCACTCCTCTGTTATTGCTTGAGAAGGAAGAAAAGAGGAAAAAAGCTGAAACCCAGAGAGCAGCAAGCTCTGCTCAAAGACACATCTGCTCTCCCCAGTGTCATGGGGGAGTGTGTCCCTAAGGACCATGCACGCCCTTTCCTGGGCTGCTTTAGAAACAGCTACACCCTTAGAGCTATTTACTGTGTCTCCTTCTTTCACCCTTTGCATTAGTGTGTCTGAATTTTGCCACCGGAAAGAGCTGGGTGTTGCATTCAAAACAGTATTTTTTTATAGCACCAGCCCTACTTTACATTACACTCCCTGGATCTTTCCGAAACCCAAATGTTAGAATATCCTAATCTTGCTCTACATTTTAAAGCTGAAAGATAAACCTGTTGTTTAATGAAATCCACAACACTACAGAAATAGTAACCATTGTGTTTCTTCATTTCAAAGAATGGCTGAAATCTAACATCTGGTGTAACTGTACAAACCTGACCTTAGGTCACAGTAAGTATTGTATTGTTGATGATGGATACGCTTTTTTCATTACCATGCTGTCTCCGTTCTTTCAGCATCCATGCTGTGAATCCCCAGTTACAGCCAGGACTATTGATAAATACTGATTTTTTAAAATACAATTCTTCTCTTTTTTTTACACTTTTAAGCAAGCATTGTAAGATATTTCTTTTTTAAATGGCTCTTCTAGCTTGTTGTCAACAATATGCTATTATATGAGCAAACTCTTCCGCATGATAGCTCTGACACACAAGGATCAAGAATATGTTCATGAAGACGCAGCTATGATCCTAAAAGAGCAGTGTCACAAAAAGGTGATTCTCTGCCCCTAATGCCTTCCCCTGTACTTTCCCCTTTGGATGCTCATTTTTGTAAAGCCCTTAAAGACTGGGTTTTAAGGTACAAATCGCGAAGCAGATGTGGACACCTGCGAATGTGCGTTTGTACATTGTGGTTTCAAGGTTTGAGTCCTTGTGCAGGAAATGAGGCCCTACACTGTCCTGCATGATTGATGTCCATTATTTCTAAGGCCTGGGGTAACATAGACTAGATCAGTGACTGTGAAGCAGCTCACAGTACTGGAACCAGGGCTTCTAGCAAGCCTAGTCAAGAAATGAAGATATTACCCTGGTAGGTGGATGTTTATGATTGAATCTTAACTACACAAACGCTACCAGAAGCTCTGCCACTGAACGAAGGGAAAGAGGGCAGATTTTAATTATGATTTTTATTTTCTTGCTTTGCTAACAGCATCTACCTCCAGCAGCTTTCCCTCCTTGCAGCTTCCTTCCCTTTCTTTGAACCCTAAAAAGACTTCTAGCACCATAGCTATAACTTTTCCCCAAAAACCATGAAAACTCAAATTTCTTTCCTATTCCTTTGGGTGTCATGAGCCCACACTTATTCAGACTTGACTCTTTAGGACAGACATGCTGACTGGGATTGCTGGACACACCAACAGCAAAGGGGAAATGCTTTCTTTCCTAATCCATACTTAAGATGGTAAAGGACATACCATGTTCACTTTAGGTTGCTCCATTGTGAAGCAGAGGTAAAGCAGAATATCCTTGGCTCATCTTGATGCCTACAGATGTGCAGAATGAAGTTCTGAGCCCCTGAAGTCCCTACATTTTCACTAACCCAACACTAACTAGCACAGAAAATGTCTGAAGGCATGGCATTTACACTTTTAAGAAACATCTATTCATTTCAGCTCTGCCAAAGCTAAATACATCTATAGATTTGTTCATAATTATTTTTAGAGTAGAATTCTGTTTGTTTGACAATATCTGAAAAATTAAATACCTGGGGCAACATTGCTGAGTTCTGGTACATTGGGAACATGGTGAAATACTTGCTATAATTGTGAGGGGTTTATTTAATACCTCTCAGCATAGTTAACCCATTCAGTGAGGACAGCTTGTTTGATGGGCAGCTAGTGCTGACCTCTCTGTTGCACTGAGCAAGCTGACCACCTAATCCTGGCCATGTAGACAGAGCTGCACTTCCCAAGGGCTGGAGCAATGTCAGCCTTTGGCTTTCATCCACCTGTTCAGCTTACCAAGACACACACCTACCCCAAGAGATACAACAACAGTCTTCTCCTTACTCCCTTAGTGGGAGTAAGTATCCCAGGGCACCAGAGGGCTGGTGCTGGGACTCTGTGCTGTATGGATGTAGAAGGCTCTGGACCTGCCCAGCTGTGAACTGAAATGCATTGGCAGGACAGTTAGCAAACCCCCTATATTCTTCCCACCCATTCTGCACTTTCCATGACCTTTTCTTTTCATCAGTACAAGTAAATTGAATTCAGCACCTTTAAAGACCCTGTCTGGATCCATAACATTCATAACCATGTTGTAACCATGAGTGAAAAGCTAAGAGAGAGTATGGTTTGTATCCAAGGGCTCTTTTGCTTTTTATGTGTTTACATATACCAGCCAATGGTCAGCAAATAAGCACCACAGCTTGTAATGAAATGTTCAAACCATCTGTTTTAATCTGTGATTTAATTTCACTGTAAAATATTAAAGTTGTTCCAATGGTTGGGTTGGTATGGCTGCTTTATATGAAAAGGATTGAGTATCCCAGAGCAATTACACTGCACCAAACACATGCTATGGGTATTATATCCTGTATTGTTTTTTTTTTTTTTGTTCCATTAAGAACGTTAAAAGGCCTTCTTAATACAGCATGACAGAGTTTTAGGTCTCTCTTTTTTGTTAGAAACAGGTAGCAGATGCTGAGGACAAACATTGAGGATCTCTTTGAAAACAGCATGAATTTTTCAAAGTGCTAAAAATAAATAAAGTTTCAAAAAGCTAGAACACAACCAAGCAAATAGGGCCTGAGGAACTGGAGAAGATTTCCATGTCACACAGAGGAAAGTGCCCCAAATTCGTGGTCAGCACGAGGCAGTGTCCACGTGACAGCATCTGGTTATCCCCTCAGCAATGTGCTAGCACTTGCAGGCTCAGAAGGTAGCTGGAAGCATGATGCTGGCATTGCCTTACCTGCCATGCTGTGGCCCATCAGGGTGATGGGGAAGCATTTTTCCTGATGTCATCTCCTACAACACATTATGTGAACAAAGCAATCATTCTTTACATTAGTAAAATACTAAAGTAAAACTAAGCTATGTAGAACTATTTTACATCCCTTCTGACAATGACTTTTTGCCTTTGGCAGCTGCATTACAGCACAGGATTAAAATACCTGCTCTTGTTTATGGCAGTGCTAAATTTAGGCGACTGATCCCTCCTTCCTGTGCTCCCACATCACATCCTTGCTGGACCATTTCAGGCCACTAAAGAGGATCAGTGGCCTAGAAAGGAAGAAACCCCCTAAAAACCACAATTACAATAAGCTCACTCCTTTTTGGCCAGTGGGCAGGGTCAGTGCAGTGTGCTGCTGTGTAACCACCTTCCTTTATTTCATATGGCTTGACTACTTATGTTCGTGGGTGCTTTGCAATACCATGAAGCCTTGAGCTAGTTTTCACTTTAAGAAAGCAGTTCACAATCTTACTCCTTTTTCTAAGTGCATCAGCACAGCAGGCCTGTGGGTTGGCTTGAAAGCACAGCCAGAGGTTGCCCTTTCAGCAAGTACAAGTTTTATCCCTGCCCCAAATTTCAAAAGTGACCCCAAACAAGTCCCATTACCCTCAGTGAGCAGCATCCCATGTCCTGGTCCTACTCTACCTTCACTTCTGGGCTCTCTGTCTGGCTGCTCCTACAATGGCTGAAATGGATATACAACAGTAAAGAGGAGCTTGAGTTGTACCATTGGTGTACTAAAAATGCAGAGCTTTTCTCCACGTGTTGTGACTCACGTGCCTGTTAGGCATCTGGCAAGGACACACATGTATTTCCCCCAGCAGAAACTCACCATCTCAAAGGCAGGAAGCCTTGCAGCCCCATGAACCTGGTGCCTTAGTTAATCTAAAGCCCTATAGGGAGTCAGGGCTAATTAACTTAAGCACTGTGGCATCCTGACATAACTATATGGCTTCTGGGACCCAAGCTAGTATTTCTACCCAGCAGTCTGCTGCTGCACTACGTGATATATCTACTTGGCCAATATTTGGTCAGTGATTCCCAGCATAGGATGGGGTGAGGGGAAGCAGGAATTGCTGCCCCAGACTCTGCAGCAGTCTTTCACGTTGCTTGGTGTTATTTGGGGTATGTACTACTTGCAGTGCGGTTTTTCTGAACATAAGCTGGAAATTACTGATTTTTACCTTACACAGCTAGTATAAAAGCACTAATGTCCTAATGAAGAGTCTCACTTAGCTAAATGCCTCATATAGCTGAGTAAAACAAAGAATTTTACTAGAGCTTAACCCAGTCGTTAATAAGCTTTTTAACCCTGACCTTTCAAATCAATGATCTACCACTGGTTTTACCTTTCAAGAAGGAATTCCATTTTCAAGTGATAAAACATATTTTGCACTGCTACAATCTAATGATTATTCTCAGCGTTACTGGATATATGAGGCCATCAAACCATTAGAAGGTATAAAATGTATTAATGTACAGCATTCACGGCTACATTTGCTTTAGAGTCAATAAAAGGGAAACAATTTATAAAGGGCATTTATGCTCATTACAGAATATCGATAGATTGTTTCTCCCATCATTTCTGAAGTATGAAGGACTCCCTTTCCTGATGGATAGGGGAGGATTTGCATACGCTCTTTGCTTACGCCCTGAACTTCCCCAGCACAGACCCGTGTGCAGGGGTTTGTGGCCAGGCTTTGGGCTGAGATGCATGTGGGGTGGGCCCATGATGATACCCACAAATCCTCCTTTCCTAGACGATCAAGCATCTCCATTCAGGAGTTATTCACAGCAACCACTTGAAGGCTGTATATACAACTATGGTGCTTTCAGCACCAGACACAAATTATCGTAAAGCTGTGGGCAAATTGGATTGAGTTTGGAGAAGAAGAAAGGAATTTATTTGTTTGGGGATGAAGTACACAAATGATAGCAGAGCTTTGCAAAGTACCTTCTTAAGCAGTAGGAGGACGAGTGAGGCTGCTTGATGTATATGGAGGTGTGTGTGAAAGGAATCACGTGTGGGGTAGAAGAGAACATAGGAGCTCCGGCACTACAGCTAGAGGCAGAAATTCATAGTTTGTCCCAGTGAATAACTCAAATGTAGAAATAAAATCTATGAAGAGGCGAGTGATTAAGGCACTGGCCTGAGTCTCAGCAGACCTGGATTCGGTTCCTGGCTGTTTTCAGCTTTCTGTCTGACTTTTGGCAAGCCTCTTCAACTCTCTGCGCCTTGGTTTCCCATCTGTTAAAGAGGAATAATAATATTTCCTTTCTTTCCTGCTTATTCCAGCAGCAAGCTCTTCTGGGCAGGCACTGTCTCTCTCAGTGTCTGTAGAGGACTTCTTGCCCGCTGGAGTTTTGATCCCTGCACTAAACCAGGACACACAGGGCCAGGGAGTGCCATGCCATAGAAGCCCACTTATTCGCAAGTTCTGATTCCTAAGGGACTAAAAGGTATGCTATAATTTGTTAAACAGCTTTCTTAATATCAGTTCTTCAAGGACAGACAAAAGAAAAAGATCAGCCATTAAATCAGGGAAGGAAAGTGATTCACATCTATGCTAAGATCTGTAAGAGTCTGAACTTCTGAAGTAGAAATATCACAGTTTGAGAGAACAGAGAAAACATTAACCACAGCCCGAAAGCAGAGAGTTGGCCTTCTCCATTTCTACTCTTGCTTCTCTACACATCTGGCTTCTCTATCTGGACTGACCTTTTCAATTTCTCACTGACAAGACGTCTTCTTGATGCACATAGTGGCTTCCCGTGCCTGCATATGCTCATGCCCATCTGGTAGGGTGAAATTGTGCCCACTCACAGGCATACTCATGCACTGCGAGTGAGACTAGGTAATATCAGTTGCAGAGCACTGGTTTAAGAAGACAACCAGCAAATATATCAAATTAAATCCCAGCTGCAGAGACTTTCTGGTAATAAGCAGTCCCGATTAGAAATGCAAATGTCACTGAAAGGGAGCATGTCTGTTGACAGTAGACTTTGAGGAAAGCTTTGGTTTTAGTGCTAGTAAATTAATCTTTAATTATGAGCATGCTCACTCCTGAAAGACGTGCCCTGCGCACACTGAACTGACAGCACGTGAAACTTTCAAGCTGTTGCTTTTTTAATGTCAAATGGAACATCTCACCCCCAAAAAACAGGTGAGAGCCCCATTTGATGGTGGTGGGTTTAGTGCTCTAGTTCAGCTTGAGCTGGCCAGTGTTACTGACTCTGCAGATGGCATCAACCTGCTAAAAACACTGGTATTATACCAGCATGACTTGCATGCTCCTGATAAATACAAATATCTAGATGAATTATCAAGATTTGGGTTTTACAAGGGGTACCAGAAAACAGCCCTTGCTCCTGCAGTTATTTCCTTCCCTGGCTTGGTCAGAAGCAAAGAGAGGATCACAAGATGCTATAGCAAAACCTTCCTGAGGCCAGCAATGAGAATGTCCGACACCTCCACTCCCGTGCTGGCTGGATTGTTAGAATAACATTTCCACTTCCAAGTAAGTAAATAAATCTCACTGGCAGGTTTGTCTTGTGACAGCCAACATCTTTTCTCCCTGAGAACTGGGCTGGTGTCCTGCAAAGCTGAAAACCCAGCACTCTAAAACTTGAGTGCAACAGCCAAGAGATACATGAGATCCATCCTCTGAGGTAGCAGATACAATGAAGTAAGCAAATATGTTCTAGCAATCCTATTATTAAAGTTACCAAAATAGTTTAATTTCTTAAAGTCGTGAAATATTGCTGTCATTTTCCTAGAATCATGGAGTGGTTTGGGTTGGAAGGGAACTTCAAGATCATCCAGTTCCAACCCTCCAGGAAGCTTTTGCTTTTTTAGCCTACAGCTACAAAGTTTTGCCCCAAAACCTGCATTGCCCGAAACAGGCCATGCCTCACACCCACCTCAAAAGGCCCAGAACACCTGGTTCCAGACACAACAGGAAGATCAGAACATACCTTATCGTAAATATGCATATGTGACACAAGAGCCTGCCGCCTTCTTGGAGGGATGCCATAATTGACGGAACAAAGTACAACAAAACTTCACATCACTGGTGGATCAGAAGAACAGAGGTAACTGAAAGGCTAGAAAATTACAGGTTTACTGACATTCTGCTCAACCTTACCCATTCTTTACTGAAAAGAGATAATAACTATCTATAGGAGAGCTGTCTTGCAGCTCCATTCATTCCCTTTTGCTAGCCCAGCTGAGAGGTGGTATAATATAACACACACTGGCATCTGGCATGTCATTTAATTACACCTTCAGCTTGCTGGGAAAATGTTTGAAGTGTCAAGGTAAGCAAACTATAAAAATATATTTCCCCTGCTACAGGGGAGCTCCTGCAATGGCAAGCAGAGAAGACAGGGCCTGCTCCAGCCATTACTCTGGGTCTCTTTGAGGAAGGTGATGCATAAGAGTCTAATCCACGAACAATTATTGCCCTTTGATAAGACACCATCTGCTCCCAGCAGTCTGGCTCCCATTCCCAACAGTACTTGAGAATTATTCTCCAAATAAGCCATTGGTACAACAAGAAAACAGCACCACCACATCCAGTTAAATTGTGCCTTCGTGTACCAGCACTGAGTATGCCCCACTACTTTAACACAGAAGAAAAAAGAAAGTCAAGGGCAATAAAATGCAGCCGCCACCACCACAAGAGCCTGGTAGGGCTTGTTTTCACTCATCAACCAGATATGTGATTTGTTCAAGAGTGAAAGGCTGCTAGACATCACCTATAGTAAGGGTAATAGTAGACACATACTAACACACAATCCCCAGTCAGTAATAACTTCCACCCTAAGCTGATTCCAGGAGCTCTTTTAAAGAGCACAAACTAATCAGCAAACCAATCAGGTGTTGTATTTCCCTAATTAAGGCCAGTGATATCCTCCATTAGTCAAGGTGAAGTCTAAACACCTGTGAGGTAGCCAACAGTTGAGGACTTTCAGGTTCTTGGTCCTCCTGTGCTCTGTTTGTAAAAGAAAAAACCCTAAAGCTGAGACAACTGCCCCATCCTATTGTGATGGGAGTACTCCCATGGATTTTGTTTAAGTTCTGCTCTTGCAGCACCGTTTTGCTCCATTTCACCACTGCTTTTAACTCATATTTAAAAGCTCAGTCCTCATTGTCACTGCTGTGAAATAAGATTGGCCTCTCCATCAGTGCTTCTTCTGGGCCTTGTTGTTGCACACATGAGGCACAGGAGCAGATGGAGGGGGGGAGTCTCACCCCAGTTCAGTCTGCACAGTATTAAAGCTGCAGATAACCTCACCACTTGCTAAACCAAAGATGACCCCTGAGCTTTTGACCCTACGAGCCAGTGAAACAAAGCAGAGTGTGTTAGAGCTGAACTTGTTACAAGTAATTGAGGTGAAAGAAATAAATCACATATTTTTTCTCTTTGTGCATTGAGGGGGGTGGGGGGAAAAGGAGAAGAAAGTTCAATGCAGATATTAGTCACCTTGTTTTGTTCTTAGCAATGGAAATTTCTCAGAAACCAAAATAAAGGTTGTCATATTAGAACTTGAAGATAATAAAATTAGCTAGAAGCCACATCCTAACTTTTAAACACACTGTATGAATGCAGGTGTCTGCAGCTGAGCATGGCGGTTTTGTTTCAGCCCATTCGAGGTGTGAGTCACTCTCATCAAAAGAGGAGGATGCCCTGATCTGTGTGTGAGCGAGCACTGCAACAGCAGCTGTTGAGCAAATAAAAACATCCATGCCAAGGACTGTAAGGATGGAGTTTATCTAATATGTAAAAAACCACCTGCTGCAAATGAAAAATTACACCCACAACCACCTGAATAAGATAAGCACATGATGGGGGAAATAAAGAGACAGAGTTATTATTAATCTGTTGGAACTTTTGAACCATCTCTTTTGCATCTCTTTTGCAACACAACAGTAGGATGCTCAAGGAAATAGTACTCCTTGCCCCAGACCTGCTCAGCAGCATTTATTTTGTCTGAGTGATTTTCTTTTCTTTGCTAAGTCTGGTGGAGATGAAAACACTAACCCAAAGAAGATAATTAGAAGCTAAATGAAACCACATACAGCTGTGCTACTACATGGCTAATGAACATGCAAATATATACATATGATAAGGACATAATGCAGTCTGGCTGCCTTGAGTGGTTAGTGCAGATTTCCAAGAGCTGGAAATGCTATTGATTAGATCCGAGCTAAACTTCCTGACTTCAAAGATCAGCCTCAATATAATCACCATGCAGCATACTGGAGCGTGGCTGCAAGGAACTGATGAATAATGGCTTGGGGACCTGAATGTTCACACATAGGATGTGGGATGCCCTCTGGGCTGCTGAGTTCAGGCTCCTTGGCAATGAGGACCAGTGCCATAAAATCCGCCCCAGCATCCTGGCATATTCAGTCTTGCTGTCAATTAAGATTCTGAAGTTGTGGGGTTTAGCTGGGATATTTACTTTTGCCTTCCCACTTTGCTTGGCAAGATGCTGATATGTGGAAGACACATCCTGGGGAGGATCAGGGCTGACGGTAACAAGTATAAGTCAAAGCTTCTGGGATCCTGTAAAAGGGAAGGCATGAGCAGCATAAAGAGGTTCTCTTCTGAGTGTCCGCACATCCACATGAAAGATAACCAAATCAGATTTACCTTATGTAGTTCAAAAATACCTATCTGAGAGTAACTCAGCATCCTACCCAGAGATGAAATGAGTGAGTCAGGGCTCAACCCTGCACAGAGCAGTTCACTGGAGGGGACCCAGTCCTCCCCACTGCCCCCTTCCCTAGCCGTACCATGATGGAGGTGTTACAGAAACAGAACAAAGCTCGTTCTTCTTCCATGACAGCCAGAGAAAGGCCACAGAGCCTTGAGGATGGCCATGGCTGGGAATAAAACATGGAGAGGTGCAGCACAGTCTCAGGTCAAGGCACTGGGACAGGACACTTCCGGAAACCAAATTTGTGCTGAACACAATGGTTAGTGCATAAAAATTAATCAAGTACTACAATTACTTGCTTTATTCATAATACTTAATGGTCATGTAATAGGAGTTTTTATTCAGCAGTTAAAGTTCATAAGTGCAGGTTTTACATGTAGAAAGGTATTATGCTGATA
This sequence comes from Melopsittacus undulatus, assembly GCF_012275295.1. NCBI lineage: Eukaryota > Metazoa > Chordata > Aves > Psittaciformes > Psittaculidae > Melopsittacus > Melopsittacus undulatus. The sequence goes on from NC_047535.1 coordinate 31,421,253, forward strand.
GTTTAATTACACACCTTTCTGCACACCAAAGGAAATGGGTTATGCGGGTTTTATAATTAAAGAAGGACTTCTGAGGGGAAATGAACTTTGCAGTTAGCAACATTATATTTGATTTTTATCAGATGTTTTTGTTTTGAATTTGCCAGCGCTCCGTGGTGTTGTAAACAGGTGAGAACGTTCCAAACTGCATGAGGTGTCGGGGGGAGGCTTTGAAAACGCAGCATAAAGTAGCAGTGTTTAAAAATAGCAAGAGTGAGCATGAGGCATAAACATCATGTGTTTGGAAGGCTCTCCAGAACTCTGCCCATGCAATTATGTACAGCAAAAGCCTGTCCAGTACGTCTAGGAAACAGGCGAAAAACCCAACCCGAACAAGTAAGTGAAAAATAAACCCTCGTCCTTGCCAAAATAATAAAACTTTTCCTTTTTATTTTTCTTCATTTTGTTTTCAATAAATTTCATGGCCAGTGAATGTAATTTTCCCCTCCTGCATGCCTACAGAGGCACCAAAGCCAAAACTGTGATGAATGTTTGTGTGTGTGCCTTTGCCATTGGAATAACAGGACTACTCTCAAAACTGAAGGCAAAGGTGAGCATGAGGCACTGACAGGTCAGGGCCAGCTCCTATCTCCCTCTGCTAACAATGTGGATATCTGTACAAGGCATGTGGTGTCTGGAAAGTTGATAGTCCTGGGCCTCCTCCCTTTTCAGGTTTTAAGAACAAAACTTCATTGCTACATACATTTCAAAGCACACCGAAAGTATATGTGGGTATACATACATATATATACATTTGTAAACTAGCAGGAGAAATCCATTTTTCTACCATCGTGAATGCACTGACAAGAATTTTTCTGAAGTCTAAACTATTTCAAACATCACCAAAAGCCCCTCCACTCGTATGATACGAACTGACAGGCTCTTATCGTGCCCAACACAAATGAACAGTAACAAGTGGGTTGAACCAAAAAGAGGACTTTCCAAAAACAATAAGCAAGGGCAAGGCCTGAAGTATTTTGAGTACGCCCTTTCCTTTCTGGCAGGGCTGGAGAGCAACTGCCCTCAATGTTATGATTTGCTGGTGAAGGTGGAGTCCAGGTGATGGCAGACGGTGATGCCCGACACAGGGCTCCCTTTGCTGGAAACAGCCTCCTTTGGCATTCTGGACCCACCAGTGACATTTGAAGTCAGGCATCTCACATCCAAATACAGTGGAGTAATTTCAAAATCCTTTTAAATTGGAGCAGACACTCAATAATTACAACAGGAAGAGTTGTGTAAAGGGTGGATCCAAATACAACTGGATGGGTTTTTTTAATTTCATTGGCCAACTGCATAAATTAAAGACAACGAGAAGGAACTGTAACTGTTTTTCTCTTATTAAATCCATATACTTTGGCTCTGCTCATCGTTGTTAACATACTGTTAGAAGAGCTGTTGCTGTATCTTTCAACCCCCATCCCACAGTCGAGCCCTTGCTGCACTGTTGTGGATTTCAAATAGTCACTTGCTTAAAAATAGAATGTGGGGTTTTTTATTTAAACAATAAATAATTCTGAATGCAAACAGGTAAAAATCAACATATGCAGCTGTCAAGTGTCAAATTCAGCTCCTCAGTTTGAATTTACATTGCCTGGTAAGTGGGGCTCACAACGCCATTGCTACCGTTTGAGTGAGTTCTCCACCCTTGCAAAAGCAGATACTCTTCCAAGTATATGATTTTTAAAACTAAGAAGAGTAATTATAATAGGATTAACAGATTTCTCCCCCCCTCACTGCCTCGTATCAGGGAGAGTATTATACCAGAGTTATGACTAGATGTGTTTTTACTGTATATGGAAATGTATTACAATGAATGTATGCCTCAAAGACACTCATCATCCATTGCATTGTTTTGTAGAAGCCACTTCTTCCATAAAGGGCAACCACATGTGAAGGGAAAGAGTCCAAGAAAGTGTTTGGTAAACATCTGAAAATGAGAGACAAATAGCGCTGGGCTATCGTGCCATCTTACTTCAAATACCCACTTGAAAAAGACCCAATTCCTTCCCCACAAGCCGAGCCTGGCTCCCTAAACCAGGAGGAATCGCAACGCTGGTAAACTTGCAGAAATATTTTTACAGTTTTATTAGAGGTTTTAATTCAGTGCTTTATCTACCTCTGTTAGTCGCAAAATAGCTTTAAATATTCAAGTGGTAATTAATGAATCTTTTATGTTGCAAATCAAACATTTTCATCTGTGCCGTGGTACGGTGGCAGCGGGAAGGAGGGGTTTAAAGTGTAATTGTTTCTACTGTTCCCCTCGCAGTGCTGAATGCCTCTTTACCCTTTATTATATCATTGGCTTTTGCTTCAGTTCATCAGCACTTCGCCACATCTTATCGTTCGATATTTGCTGTCTATTTTATTATTTCTTTTTTTCAGCTCAAGATTTCTTACTGTGCCTTTGCCAGAGACATTCCTAAGGAGATGGAAACTCTCTGAATGTGGAATTTTCGCATGAGTGCAAAATAATAAAAAGCATGTGTGTATTAAAAAGGGATCAACTTAATGGGAAATGAGCATTGGGTTACATTAATATTCTATTACAGTAAAAATCATATTTAATAAATTTTCTCCAGATTTTTCAGAATCTTACTGTATTTTTCTAAGTCGTATGCCAATCCAAAGAAACAGTGTATGTGATACATTTGATTTATGTTAAGTAAATAACCTGCACAGCCCATTTTTTGGTTAAAAAAAAAAACTGTGTAGAAACACACACCAGACTGAAATGTGTGCTTAGTTTCCATCTGCTAGGAGGGAATAGTGTTGGTCTTGTGCAGCAGAAAGCCTCTATAAACAGTATTCTATTTTATTGATGCTATATGTGGATTTTTATGCTTTGTGGCAAGAGCAGGAGAATGAAAACATTGTAATTTACCCTAAACCATAAAATTATACTAGTACTAAAGTAATTACTTCACATATTAAAATACAGTTTCCTTTAGTTTCTTTTGTCATCACATAAAACCAGGCGCTGAGCGCTGCAGCGCAAAGGGGCCAGAGCTTTTCTTGCCTTCACAAAGGATTGACACATCCTTGATCGTACACTATATCACCCGACCCTTGTTGTTCTGTGACCCTAATTAATATTATACTCAGTGACATTTATGTATCAGAGCAATAAGCTAAACAGGAAACAATTTATGTCACCTAAAGCTTTTTAACAAATCGATGCAACTATTTGTAATTGCTTGTTTCACAAGATTAAAAGTACTCAGCCTTGATCTTCGCCCACAGTTTTGTGGCCAACATGACCTGTGCTTCCGTTGTAAAATAGGAGTGTTGGTGATCAGCACCTATTTCCATCAAGTAATCCATATTGCTAATATTTCTGGAATTTTAATGTAGTTACAATTTATAGCCGATCAAATGTGGTTACCTAAATTGCTGTTGCTAGTAGACAGTTTAACTGTCTTTATTAATTACAGTATAATTTAATGTTTGAGTACAGGCACTTGTGTTGGTCATTTTTACAGCCAAAGCAGTTATGTGCCTTATGACGAACCATTTTAGCATTTTCAATGGAAATTTGCTAATATGATGAGTGATAAAAATGTCAAACTCTGGTAAATAATGGTTATTGCTTTGGCTGGAATTAATCCTTGAAAGGACTGTTACCTTCAAATTAACATTATAACTTGAAGAGAAAAAAAATATGGTTTTTAGGCTTCTCAGATGCATAAAAAATGAACTAAATAAATACACACAAACCCCCACAAAACGTGGGGTTTTTTTTCTTTCCCTTCAGGTAGACAAAGAAATTTCCTGTGCAATAAAAAAGGCAGGAGGGGCTCTTTTTTGTTAAACACCCCAAGGCGGTGCTGTTTACCATTTCCAGCTCAGGTGCTCTGAAGATCTCTAACAAAGCCAATAAGATGGGGCAAAAAGAAGGACTTTGCTAAGCCTCAGTACTGGGGGGTGGGGGCAAACCCGGGTGCAGACAGCACAGAGACTGCAAACACATATGAGGGCCATGTCCCACCGCGTCCGGCATCACCACTGGGGGGGACAGAGGTTTGTTCCCACAATATGAGGATGAAGAGTGCTTTGACCTGATGGAACAAACCACTGTAGCAAAGAAGATGAAAGACAGCCCTGATTAACACACCATTAAACGAACGTTTAACATCATCATTGAAGACGAAGCCTGATTAATAGGTCAAGAAGGGCTAATTACACTTTGTTGTGAGGAAGGGTGTGTATGTGTGTCTAAGTGTGAGCACCAGGCATCCTGAGTCCCTTAAATTAGTCCAATAATGTGAAATTTGTCGTACCCAGTGATCGCAGCCCAAGTTAAATGTCACCGTTCAGATCATCTGCAGCGAGCAGCTGGGTGTGCATGGAGCATGTGCTCCCAGGCCTCCAGCTCCTCTGACCCCTCTTCTGCTGCTTTTCCCTCCGGTACAGGAGAAACCCAGGAAACCTATGCACTGGCTCTGGTTTTGTTTGGAAACCACTCAGAAACACATTGCTTCACCACTGACCATAAAAATGCTTTTCAGCTGTGGTGGAAAACAGTGATTCTGACTGGAAAAGGTATTTCTCAGCTGGCTGTTGCTGATGAAGGAAGAAGGCATTCTGTGATGCTCCACAACACAGCAGCCAAGGAGGAGAATGGTGATTAATAACACAATGATGATACAGAGTGTTGCAACGAGCCAGGCTCTCACCCACTGCTAGAACCATAGCACTGTAATTTGAGTTGGAAGGGACCTTCAAAGGTCATTTAGTCCAACCCCATGCAAGGAGCAGGGATATCTTCATCTAGATCAGGTTGCTCAGAAACACATCCAGCCTGGCTTTGAATGTCTCCAGGGATGGAGCATCCACCACGCCTCTGGGCAACCTGTGCCAGTGTTTTACCACCCTCACTGTGAAGAATTTCTTCCTCAAGTCCAGCCTTAATCTCCCCTCTTTCAGCTTAAAACCTTTAACCATTGTCCTGTCACAACAGACCCTGCTAAAAAGTCCTTCCCTATCTTTCTTACAGGCCCTTTTTAAGAACTAAAAGGCCACAATAAGCTCTCCCTGGAGTCTTCTCCAGGCTGAACAACCCCAGCTCTCTCAGGGCAGTGCTGACTCGGGCAGGAGGCAAAGGACCCGATCCCACTCCTCAACTTAGTGCCATTTCTCAGCACCATCTGCATTTGGCACCTGCCCCAGCAGCAATCAGAGGCCACAGGAAGCTGGCAATGACACACATCCAGAGAGCTAAAACACTCAAATCATCTGTGATGACCTCATAGCCTCACTGCTGCTGGTGACCTGCATGGGGACGCACAGTCCCCAAACAGAGGAGCTCTGCTGGGGCTCATTTGGGGTTGTACTCCCCTACCCAGAGCTGACTCTACCATGTCTTGGAGACAAGAGCACTTCTGCTGGAACATCAAGCACCTTCTGGCTCAACAGCCTCTGCCCATGATAAAGAGAAATGAACCCCCAAAGCAGGACCACATCAGTTTCCTAAACCTCACTCCTGATAAATGTGCAGTACACATCTTACCCCAAATTTCATTCTCTATATTTTGATTATTAAAACCTACCAGTCAATACCATTCTGAGACACATTGGAATGAGTGGGCAAAGATTTCCCTCCCCCCCCCCCCCAAAAAAAAAAAAAGTAGTTATCTGGTATAATTTTATGATAGAATATTTTTATAAAATCATTTGTACTAATTTAAGCATTTATCATTATATGCAAAAAGATTTCTTGATGAGAATATTATAGACGGTGCATGTTTTTGACATTAGCATTTTATTTGGATGACTAATCTTGCAGATGTGAAATTTTAATGAATTATTCATGAAAAATCTCTCCTCTGAAATTTCAGTTTGCTGCTAATGCTAGTTATTAAACATTTTATTTTTCTTTATAAAACTTGATGAAGGAAATAAATGTGTGCTTACTCGAAAGAAAAGAAGGTGGGTATTTCCTTTCAAGTTTGCCTCGAGTGACAGCGTGACCTGGGACTTTACTCCTCATGGTTTTGTGGACCAAGGGGTTGATCCTGCAGCACCCTTTTCACACATGTATAATGTGCATCCAACCCTTCCTACCGAAGCCAGCAGTGCCCGTTAGGGCACCACACTTGGGAGGCTCTTCAGCATGAGGCCCCAAACCCCTTCTTTCACACTTTCCCCTTTGAAGTCATCTAATGAGAAAGCAAATACCCTGAACTCCCTGTGACCCCAATGGTCAAACAGTGATGGGCCTGGAAAAGCAGATGAATTCTTTGGATGACAACATCCTTGCTTCCAGGGCTCAACCAACCACCCTGTCCAGACCGGTCATGAAACCACCACTGCAGTATCTTGCAATTGGGGGAGACCCACGGAGGGTGATGAGACTGTCCATGGATGTGCTGGGACACAGGTGAGATGCTTCATGCACCACCACTGCGCAGATGCGACATGGAAGTCATTGGCAGAGGAGGGGGAACAAAACAAAAACTTAGGACATGGCAACTTGCATTACCAGTGTGAACAACCAGCATTTTTATTGCATTTGAGAATGCTATAATGTCAGTAATTAGTACTGACTACACAACATTTTTTATTGTCTGTATCAACAGACATGGAATGATGGAATTACAGTTGATGTAAGGAATGAGTTTCTTTTATGCCTTATCAAAAAAAAAAAAAAGAAAAAAGAAAAAAGAAAAAAAAATCTTGTTACTGGCAGCACATACACACAAAGCACCATGCTAACAGTCTGGACTGTACCATTTTCATCAAGGCTTATGGGTAGAAGACACTTGTTTACCTGTTCTGGGCCCATTAAAATGCAGACTGTGACTGCAAATTCACCTCGCAAGACTAGAATACTAAATGACTTCGGAAATATCTAAAAATTCACTTGGAGTTCATTAACCAAAGGTACCAAAAGATTTCAAAAGAGTTTAAACATATTTGGTGGTGGGTTTTTTTTTTTCCATGCTATAATGAACGTGAGATTATTTGCAATCTGAAAACTACAATAGTTCAAAATTATTTTTAAAAACTTTATATATATATATTTATGTATGTATATATATAAAATATCTAATGATCTGCAACAGTTGTAGAACCAGAATCCCTGCCCCGGCCTCTTCCCAAAGTGGGAGCTCCAGGAGAGGGGAGATGCAGGACCTACAGCGGGACTCTTGCGAGTGAGAATCAGAAAAGGTCATTTTTTGTGGTCACTTATTCTACATAAGCCTTGATTTTTCATTTCACTTCGAGTTGAATGCAGAAACCCAACAGGTTTTACATTTACAAACTTGGGGTTGTTGTTTTGTGGACAAGGAAGGCTTTGACTCTCATTCCTGACAGCGATTTACCTGATACATGGTACTACTTTCATAATGTACGCTTTTCTTTGAGAAAAAAAACATGTAACAAATTGTCTTTACATCTTGGCACCTTGTAAAGTTTTTGTCTTGTTTTATACAAAAGTTCAATAGTTTGACACTCCCCGTTATTAATCACTACTTCACTGATAAACTTTGAAAGTGTGACCCTGGAATTCATCATGCAAAATATTTACTGCAGCAGGAGAAAAACAGTTCTTTTTTTTTCCTTTTTTTCCTTTTTTTAATGATTTTTCTTTTTTTTTTTTCCTTTCAAATAGATGAACTTTAAGACAGCCAGAAAAGGCAGTGGTAAGGTGAACAGAAGGGGTGGGAAAGTATCAAAAAACCAGCTTAAACACAAAAACTGTACAAAACCGCTTCGATCAATGATAACAGGAGAAAAAAAAAGAGAAAAAAAATCTGTCAACTATGTTACAATTTAAAAGCTGAAAAAAAAGTCAGGGATTTTCTCCCACATGTCAGCAAATGTCATCCAATATTCTTAAAGCAAGGATAACTAAATAAAATACATGTGCAGCGTATTCTGCAATTCCATTACATACAGTAGGTTTTTTTTTCTTTTCAAAGCTATTTTTTTTTAGTATAGTTAATATAAAGCAGTTGCACAAAAAGCAAAAGGTGTTTTGACAAACAGGTCTGCATTTATTCCTTTTGAGGAACGATATCTAAAAAAAAGGACCTTTCCACCTTTTCCTCCCTCCCCGCCCTCCCCCCGAAAGACAAAGGCTCACACAGACACAGTGGGATATATATGTACAACATAATAAACCCCTCCCTAAAGAAGCAACTGTATATCCAAAGGGACAGAGAATCAGAACTGTAAAAATCATAGTGAAGTTTGCTTGATGTAAAGCCTGAGATTTTCAGTTGGTTCTTCTGCAAGGCTGCGACACCTGCCAGATATGTTAAAATCTAATTTTTTATTTCTTTTTCTCTTTTTTTAAGTTTTTTTTTGTTTTTGCTACAGTCTTTAGACTAAGCATGCAAGACATACAACTAAGTGCAACTGAGTGAAATGTATTTTTTTTTATTTACTCATTCCCTAACAGTTTGGACTGAGGTATGCGTACTAACAGTTTTCTCATGCTGTTATCTTTACTCATGTCTAGCTACACATGCTGAGGATGAACTAATCTACCAGATTTTAATCCCCTTCTGAATCCCGAACTAACCAGCAAACCACTCAGTTTAGAAGCACAGGGCTCAATTCTCATGATCCCCATCTGGCTACCGCCGGCACGTCACGAAGCTGCCTGGATATAATTTAAATGAAAAGAAAAAATGTTTCAAATGACCACAGACTGCCCTTTTTTCTTTCTTTTCTTCTCTATTTTTTAATGTCTTTTGAAACAGAAAGCAGAGTTGAGTTTTTATCAAAGTAACTGCCAATAAAATTTCTTGTACCAAAGCTTATGAGTGGACAGGAGTGTTATTTCCTCATGAAAAATGCTGACCAAAAAAAAAAAAAACTGAAACAAAACTGAGCAAATGTGCCAAGATCAACCAAAAACTGAAGCAGTCATCCTAGCACAGTCCCGGAACAGAAGTGGCACAGAATCTGTAGAACCAAAGACCAAAAAATTGTTTTTCTTTTAATTCTAGAAATACTATTACGTTGTCCAGTTTAACTGTGGGAGCTTTTCTGTTCTCGTCTGCCTTTTATTAAACTGTCTCCTTTATCTGATACTCGAATCTTCTGCGAAATAACTGTGTCTTTGCTTTCTCCAGCTCCCTTCTCATAGCTCCACCAGTAACACTGATTCCTAGTTTTAGCCTCAAAAGCTCTCCTCGATTCCTCTTTACAGACTTTCATTTTGGTCACTGTAAAGAATTGCAAATAAAAAGTAATAACTTTGGTTCAGACATCTACTTGGCCTTCTAAATTTTCTAGAATAAAGGAGCAGTTTCCCTCTCAGGTTAGCAATAGCCCACATCTTGTCATTTCCCTCTAAATTCTTCAACCTCCTTTGATCAACAATAAGAGGATATTTGGCTTCATAAGATAAAGCATATAACAGAGAACATAATTTACCTTTGTGTAATATCTTTGGTAATTTTAGGAAAAAAAAGGTACAAAGAAGAATATAAATTAAGCTCTGAAAGGCTTTTTGAAATAATAAAAAAGCTACAGTCCTACATAAATAAATGAGTGATGGAAAGTGGTTGCAGAATGAAAATGTTTAGGTGTTTGGTGACCAAGGTTTATTGACCTATCGCAACAAATTTTGTATGTCGTGTTTGCTTTGAAGAGCCTTGCCAGTTTTCCCTAACAAGCTAATTCTCTCCTGGATCTCCTGTCTCCTACGGCGAGGTTTCCATACTGGCTGGTGTAATATTGCATAACAATCTTAACTGCAGTACTGGATTTGCACAGCTGAAAATTAACACTTTTAGCATTAGTGGGGCTCCGTCCTTATTAACTCCTGTAACAAGTTCAATCTGAAATCTAATTTGTATTCAAACAGATTAATGCCACCAAGCAATTCTGAACCGATGTTTAACCGTGAAACATCACCATGTACAATAACAATTTAATGAAGTCATCTTTCCAACCACTATTTGCAAATGCAAATGCATAAGAAGAAAAAAAAATAATTGTAATAATAAATGTACAGGTGCCCATCTCTGTAATCTTAGATATTCCAGAAAGATTTGTTGACCCATTAGAACTCGTGTTAAACAACCGAGAACCTGCCACTGTACTATTCATCCTCTAACAAAAGTGAACTCTGTTGGTGCTGCATATATTACTTTGTGCTGTTCAATTTTGTGGCATTTGCTAATATTCACCATTGCTGCCAAAAGAAAAGTAATAAAAAATAATCAAAAACCCCAAACAAAAATATATTAAAAATACTGCTTTGTGGAATGAATCTGTGTTGCTTCCTACAGTGTTTCTATGTTCATCTGTCATTCATTCTCATTCTTGCAGTACTTCGTTCCTCTCTCTCAGTTGGACAACCCTTCCACATGTATCGTGCAGCATTTGGGACCTTTTCAAAAAACAACAACAAAAAATAAGGAGACACCAAAATGGAATGTTTTCCATAGCTAAAGAAAACATGGTGGCATCTGAAGGAAACTGGAATGAATGACAGAAAAAACTACAAACAATTCAATGACATTCAGCTTCGTATAATAAAAACACCTATTAACATTCATCACAAAGTACAGAAAACGTTGAAGCCTCCAAGAGGCCCTGGGCCCAGATGAGGCCTGAGGTCAGAACTTAAAATGGTAGCGGAGAAGTGGGGCAGGGGAATAAAAGCAATACATTAAGATGTTTGGGATAATTTTTTCTTTTAACCCCTCCCCGATATACACGCTCACACGCACACACACATATCCACACACGTGCACACACAGGCCTTCCCCATCCCAGATGGAAGCAAAAAACAAGGAAAAAAAAGGAAAAAAAAAAAAGAAACCAACCAAAAAACAAAAATATGGAGTAAAGGCAGTGATAATCAACATGCAGTACTGTGCAAATATGTTGTCCATTGGAATCCTTAAAATCTGGGCAAAGACTTGATCTGCAGTTCAGGTGTACATGCTCAGTTTGATGTCCTCAAATGTCCAAAATTGGCAGGACCTGCAGTCCACAGCTGGCTGCTAAATGCAAGTGAATCAGTTTAGCAAATTTACAACACTGATGTTGACTGTAAGAGAGGAAAATCCCAAGTACCAAACAAGTCCATCCAATGCACAGAGTACAAATTCCTTTTTTCAACAAAAAGTAGAAAAATCAAAAATACTCCCAAATGGGATACTTGATGGCACTAAGAGTTAACATATTTCATAGCTGTCAAAGTGGACTGAGAATCCTCCAGACTGTACAATAATGGAGAGATTTCACAGCTAAGTTTTGACGCGTTTTTCCAATCTTCATTCTCAGCATAACGATGTCAGACATACTCATTCTATGTCCTCATTTACAGGTTCATCTTCATAATCTCTGTCATGATCGAAATCTGGACTGTGGTTGGCTGTTGTCACTAAGGATAGCGGGCCTTCATTTTCATCTGGATCTAACGGCTCTTCTTTGACATGCACAGGGTGCCTGGAAAGACAAAACCATGGTCAATCAGCAAGTTGTTCATTAAAAAATGATTTTTCACAACTTGATTTGGGGAGAAAGATATGGTGGCTTGGGGGTTCAGATTTGATGCATCAGGTCTAAGAGCTCCAGCTCACCAAGGATAAGACCCTCAGCTTCTGCACTAAAGCCGAGCGAAGGCTATGCCAGGAAAGCAGCGCACAACTTCCCTGGGAAAACACTCTGGGAGGAGCACCTCAATTGGGCTTCCGTCTCAGGATCGAGAGAAAAACGCTCTCAGCTGACATATTAAGTTAATACAATCTTTGGATAAATAAGCAGAATAAGCATCCGAATGGCAAAGCAGCAGTTTGCTAGTCTTCCGAGCCAGCAGAGGCTGGGCTAATCATCGCGCGCTGTGTGTGCAGCGTCTCTCGTTAACATGCAGAACCTGTGAGGCAACTCTCCAGAGGACGACCCCAAGTGAGGTTCTATCATTAATCAACTTCAAGCAAACACAGCAAAGAGACACCATGATACATGCTTTAAACTCCAAATTAATGCATATTTTTACAAACTGTCAATAAGGGAAGAAAAGCCCTGCCAGGAAACACAAACAGAGAGGAAAAGGCTCGCTCAACACAACAATATGATAAGAAAGCACAGTCCTAACGAGAATAATAACGCTGTCAGCTGTAAACAAGGCAGAACATGATCCCCAGCTCGTGGTGGGCACAAGGATGTACTAAAGAGATGAGATCTGCCAAATTTCTCATTACAGCATCTCACATGAATAACCCGCGGGGGAACGGGGCTTGGTCATTCAAAACGGGTATGATAACAATTGAAAATTGTTGTTCGTAAATCATATTTACAACAAATCCTATACAAATACAAATTACCTTCCTCCCCCCTCCCCCCTTTTTTTTTTGTTCAACAGCTTTTGAAATGTAAAATAGCCATGTGAGTCAATAGTGTCTTGTTGCTGGGACTTTAAAGGAAAGTAGGATTTTATTGACATTACCAAGTATTAATAATGCGACACAGCAATGGAGACCCTGTTTGCTTCCTAAATAATTGATGTTGTAGGCAATCCCTTAAAATAAAGTGTTAATGAGTTCAAGTCCCACTCTGTCTCTCATTGAGTTGATATCCACCTCCTAGAGTCTTGGGTTTTCTCCATGCAGGCTGACTTAACCCTTTCACATAGGCTCTGTGAAACCATGATCTGAAGTACAAACCCTCCTTGTAAGAACTTCTCTCTTGTGCAGCTTTGCTTTAAAATGAATGATTTAAAATAGCTGTATTTTATTTTATGGTCTGTGTGGATAGGAGCGACAATACTGTTTGTACTCTGCTGCACTGGTGGACAGCAAGAATAAATCACCGAACAGGGAAAATGGGCTTGGTAGCCGTGTACAAGCCAAAGGTACTCTGCCTACCGCAAATGACCCAGGTGAACCAGTTGTATCCCTGCACAGACTGCGAAGGTGTACCACACCCTGCTTATTTATTTTGACTTGAGTTTAGGAAGCATCTAACATGCTGACTACAGACATCTCTAATGCGAGCTGTGAATGACTTCCAAGTTCCTACATATTTCAACTTCTTGAGTTGTAAAGTCAACAAGATCAATACTTAAGTATTAACTGCACCTTCCAACCCATCCGACAAAGGAAGAAGTGATGCAATATCCATGCACACACACTTTTTCCTTTCAAATTATAGAATCAGAGAATGGGTAGGGTTGGATACATGCCCTATCAACATACTCTGGGAGCAGAAAGGTTCTTCTGTATGCTGCATAATTTTTGTAAAAAATACAATGAGAGATATTGCTCATACAGTTTTGACCTAATTCTTGAAAAAGGAGGGGTAAAAAAATACTGTGAGGAGATGATTCAAACATCAGAGGTTAGGAATTAGCATAAGCACACCAAACGTCTCATGAGCAATCATCACCACAGAGGTGTGTGTGTGCTAACTGTCCTGGCGGCTCATGGTCCTGATGAATGTGAAACCATGCCGATTATCTGCAACTAGGAAAACCCGTCTTACGAATAGGCTGTGGGGGCACTCACTTGGGAGCAAACATGAAATTAAAAACAGAAGAAAAAGGGTCAGAAAGTGCCTACATATAGAGATAGATAGAGTGCGTGCTACCTGGCCTTTATGGCAGTGATCTCTTTTACTGCTGCTTTAATTTAGAAGTCCTGTTTGCTTGTTTCTGGCTTTGATGCTGCTGCTGGGTTTGTGGGATTTGTGTTTTATTTTTTAAAAGAAGTATTATTTTTGAAAATGCAAATGGGAAACTTTAAAAGGAGAGAGGAGAACACATGTCACATGCAGCAGAGGTGGCCTTGCTACATGGACCACAGTTTGTCCAGAGGCTGCATCCCACCACCTTGTGCTTTGCCAGAGGGCAGAAGAGAATTGGTGCCATCAGGTAAGTATATTAACCACCTGAAATGCTGTGAAAGCTCTTTCAAAGGTCCCTGAAGCTTTCCAAAGCAAACTCTGCCCCCCTTCTGGTTTTGTTATGAAAGCAGGTGAAACCAGGTGGTTTTAACTGAGTTTCTCTTTGAGGTTTGGTGTAGTTTCCAGAAGTCAAAAAAGCCCAAAACTTCAGGAGTGAAAAGCAAAGCAAGCACCGAGTTGTGAAAATGGCTGTTTGACCCCAAGCAAGACAAAGCCAGAAAGGGCCAGAAAGCCATGGGGAGGCACAGCCACGCCAGCCTCCTCCAGCAGCTCACGTGTTGCACAAACATCAGACAGCGTGCCTGGTAAAAAACTCCATCCCCCAAATTAGGAGGGTATCTGGGAAACACACCCCCTGGGGAGAGATCTGTCAGGAAATCAACAACAACAAAAAATCAACTCCTTGTGTACTCTGTCAGCTGTAACCACAAAGTAGCGTGTGAGGAGGAAACCTCACTGAATCTGTGATTTTGCTTAAACATTTCAGAGCAACTGAAATAAATAAGGTTAAATAAGCTCAAGGGCAAAGGGAGACGTTTGTATCTCTCAAGTTAAGCTTGCATCTCTATTTACCAGTTCACCAAAACCCCAAACTGGGGAAGGAAAACTTCCTTTAGATAGTAAAGGATTCAGTTTCTTGAATTACAGAAAAGGTAAATGCTGGCCTAAGCAAAAAGGCAAAAAAAAAAACCAAAAGCAGAGGGGGTGGGGGGCAGACAAAGAGAAGAAAAAAGAAAGGGTTTCCCATTGCTGTTTTTATAGTAGCAGAATCTCAGCACATTCCTTTTAAGTAGACGCCTAAGACTCCAGAAGGGGTTAACAATAAATAACCTTGCTGAACACAGATTCCCCTTCTTTTCACATCTGAGTAATTCTTTTGTTTGTCCACTCTGGGAACAGAGGAGTTTTTAATAAAGCTGACTGTTGTTTAAAGCCACTGAGTACTGGTGGTGCACACAGCATGGAGTAGTTTGCTTTGTGGCTACCTTTGGAGCATATCAGGATGAAAGTGTTATGTCCCCAAGCTGTAATTATGCGACTACTTTCTAGTGTTTCAAAAGGAGGGAGAGAGAAGGGGGGGAAAAAAAGAAAAAACCTAGCTGTGGTTCAATGTGTCATAAAAAGGAAACGAATGAGCAGTAATAAGACTTCAGCTAAAGTGTTAGACTTCTTAGCTGTCATGTTAACAAGGTCCTTTAAACCTTACAATAAAGTTTAAAGCTTGATTTCTTCTAATACACTGAAATAGTTTAAAAAATAATTTGCATGATGACAAGGAAATCTGTTCAGAGAAAAAAATGGAAAATGTCATTAGCAAAGCAGGCTGACGGGAAAGAAGAGGTTGCACAGCGTCTGGAAATTTGCTGTTGACTCATGACTGTATTTAGTAAACACGGTAAAACCCCGTGATGAGTGAATGGTGTTCTGGCTTTAGATCCCTTCGAACTACTTAGAAACACCATTTTAAGGGGAAGCTCAGAGGCTGCTATTGGAACATCACCCGGCCACATTTTACTTAAGCAAAAAGAAATGTTGAGCAGAGAACACATATATTATCAATTCTGAGAAAATGAAAACACTCAGGAAACAATCATTTCCATATTACAACAGAAAATTGGATTTTCTGGTGAATAATGAAAATGAGGCATCGCTCCCCCCGACCTCCTCTCTCTCCAGTATTTGTTCTGTGCCCCTCACCTTGGTATCAATGTGCTAAGAGATGATTATTAAGTGCAACAAAGGCCACAGCTATGCACAGTTCTGGAAGATGTCCTAGCCTGTTTCAACTCAGTTATTTTTCCCTCCTTGCAGTCTCTTCAAAGACAACAAAACCTTAGGTGAAATGAGAAGTGCATGAACTACACTAGCCTTGAACTTGCTAAAAAATAATTACTTGGATTAACGCAACATCATAAACATTCATCCCTCTCTGTTAGGCCAGGAGAAACCCTTGGGAGAAGTCTTGTTTCTGGAGAAAAGCCATGTCCCCCCACTCCTCCTTCATGCCAGCCCTACATGGTCACGGGGCAGAGGATAACGAATTGTGACTAAAACTGCCTCAAGATGAATCCGTTTGTGAGGGATGGAAAGTGTGTCATGCAACGCTACTTTGGAGGGAGATAATTAATACTGCACAAACAATCACTGGAAAAGCTAAACACGATATTTGAATGTTTTGAAGTAAATGGCGAAAGACAATGTTTAAATTAATTATTAATTAAAAATGAATGTTACCATCTTTAAAGTTTTTTTTTCAAAGCACTTTGTGCACTAATTTAAAATGCTGCAATATCAAAGCACCCAGAGCCTCAGATTCCTTCGTGCCCCCTCCCCTCTGACAACACATTATGCAGGTGGGAAACTTTTTTTTTGCCATTAAATGCTAATTAGTTTCACAACTAATTACAATCATGGTATTAGGTTAATGTTTTTCTACTTTTTGATTTAGACTTACTTTTGTAAATCCCTTATTCAAATTACTTTGAAGCAAAAGACTACAAATTAGTTCTCTTTTTAATGTGTAATGTGAGCTGTGGCAATCCAGCCAGTAATTTTACAGCCTGTTGTGAGGAGCAAAAAGGCAGCGTGGCTCTTGCACATGGTCATTCACACAGGTACCCAACTGCTCAAGAACTACGAGACTTATAAACGCCAGCTTCCTCACCAGCCGCCAATTACCCAGTGTGTAATGTGAGGGGAGGGGAGAGTTTACAGCTTTGCAAACTCACTCCATCACCCCATAAATACTGAGCACACCCATCGGGGCATCACACCCTTCCTGCCTTACCCTTTTCCTGCGCCAGCTTGCTGCCCGGGTGCCATTCACGTTGAGCAGGGACAGCAATCCCCCATTACTTCATGTGGTTATATATGCCCTCATTATACTGCCGTCTGTTGCTATAATGCTCCTATTAATTTTCCTTTTGATATTTTAAGAGCAACCTATAAATCAAGCAGACCTTCACGTGTGCCATCGTTAATGCTTAGTAAGGCCGTTGTGTGTTGAGTGGTTCTTTTTAGACCCACCAAACAAGCCCATTTCCCAGCTCTGCTCCACCAGCCACACTTGTCGCATGGTCCAAAGGGGAAAGAAATCATATTTTTTTTCTCCAAGAAATGCAGTTGCCTATGAGATTTTGCTAAGTTTAAAGACAAGAATTGAGAACAATTTTACAGCTCTGTGTGCTTGTTTGACTGGATCGAGCTGATGGGTTTTATGTGGAAACTGGTAAACAACCTTTTTACGTTCTAAAGAACCTAAGCATGTCACCAAGTGGAGATGTCTCTTCTTGCTGATTCATCCATTAACCTCAGGAACCAACCATGAAGAAAAGTCTCCAGAATCACACTTAGCAGACAGTAAGACAATCCTAGAGCCACACACGTGCCACTTTTGTACTTACATTGCTTGCATAGGGGAACGTCCTGGACTACTGTCACTCCCGTTACTGTTCGTATGCTCCATTGCACCATTGAGCTCTTCCCTCATCGCATTGGCTAAATTGCCCAGAGTGGGATTTCCCATGGAAGCAGTAGTGTATAGAGGTATACTGTTCTCAGCCATTGAAGCCTGCCAAGGACACAAACAAATATATGAGGAGCCATGACTAACGTTTTTATACATTGTACAACACGCTCACTTCTTCCAAAACATTCTCCACATCTACATTATTTGCAATTACCAGGTTTTAAAATATTGTGCTTTCTGATAGGTATTACCCTGATTCCACCAAGGGAAATTTAACATCATTTACATCTGGGTTTAAGCATTCATAACTATAAGGGCTTGTGAGAGGACGAAGCTTTCCATTCCCTATTTGGAATTAAATCCCCTGGAAAAAATAAAACATCCTTTTCCTATTTTCATTTTGCAAAATTATGTTTGGGGCCTTGGGGTTTTTTTGTGGCTTAGGTTTGTGTTTGGGTTTTGTTTTTAATGAAATGGGGAAAAAAAATCAGGACTTGCTGAGCTGCTTAACTTTGTACCAGACCAAATGGGCACCAAGCAGGAGGGCAGCGGTACTGTTTGGTTTTCCTTGGGACCCAAGTGTGAACCAGTGGTTAGTATTAACTGGATCAGTCAAGTTGTACTGATCCACCTGAGAGCTGAACCAGTCCATGTGAATTTTTTAAGCCTCAGCAACTCAGCTCTTACCTTAGTTAATACAGACCTGACCATTTTATTTCCATTTTAACTTGTTCTAAGGAAATGCCATGCAGAGACACACTGGAGTTAACTTTCTAAATGGAAATCTTTGTAGGAAGAGAATAAACTGTTAAATATCTTCCTTCTGATTCCCACCATTCTGCCTGCTAATATTTACTGTGTATCAGTATTAGCTCATGTTGAAAGCACAGTCCTGTGCCCAGTGTGGCAGTGGCCTGAGTGCAGAAGCCCCAAGCCCTGGAGGAGCCAAGTGCTTGGCAGGGATGGGATGCGCAGCTTTCAAAGGCTGCAGCACCCAGGGACTTGAAGGACATTCAACCATTTCACCCATCCCAGCTGGATCTGGCTGACATCATCCACAGATTTCTGAGTGCTGGAGAGCTATAGATGCTGGCTCGGCAGCGCTCAACCTGCTCCAGAGGGAGGTCAGACGGCTGCAGCAGCGGAGGTAAAAAACTCCATAAGGCTCTCCAGGTCTGTGTGATTCAAACCCTGCCCCTGGGAGGAGAATCCATGCAAATGTACTCCCCACTGAATGCTCTCGCCTGCTCCTAATTCATGGGACAAAACTTGCTTGTTGCTATCTGAGCCAGCAGAGTTGTTCACAAGCACAGACAGAGACCAGGCTGAGGAAAGGAAGGAAAGACCAACACTGACTGCAGCATCTTCAGGAGCACAGCCCCTTTTATTCTTCCTTACGCTGACCTCTCCATGTGCAGCCCTATGTGTCACACATGATTACAAAAGCTATTCTAACAGGGAGGATTATTTTTATCTTCTTGATTCAACAACCGGCAAACTCATTGTGATTAGGGGATGCAAAGAATGGTTCACATTTCCTGCACTTGGCAAAATAATGACTCAAGTTCTTCACCCATAGTGATAACTTGTAATTGCAGTAAAGCAATTTACTGGGGGAGAGGTGGGACATGAGGAATATCAGCTATAAAGATAATAAGAGAGGAGTGGGGTGCTTTGGGAGCCCCCAGTTACCCGCTGGGAAAAGAAAGCTCTGGTGAGAGCTGGAGTCCCTTCCACACACAGAGGGGAGAGAGCTGCTGCTTCTTCCTCACACAAGGGAAGACGTCAGAGGGGTCTGGGTGAAGGAGAGGGGCAGCTCTGACACCCCACAGGCAAAGAAAACCAGCCTGCCATCCCAGGGATGTGCAAAGAACCAGTCTTTGGTGATGTCCCCAAAAGACCAGGGGGACATTGCTCCTTAATTAGGCTGAACACAGGCACTAGCAGATAAAGTGGCTTTGTGTCCTAAGAGGAAGGTTGCTGCCCAAGAGAGGTCTGAAATGCCAACATGGCACCAGCCACCAGATGTATTCGCCCAAACGCCTGCACAGCATCTGAGCACCTGCTGGGATTTCGCCTCCAAAATCCAATGAGAGAGGAGAGCAGAGATGAATCTGCTGGTATATTTTCAACCAAAAAGAGGCCCTGTCCCAGGCAATGTATATTGTTCACCCCCATTTATTAGAGGAGTCACAGTGGTTTGGCCCAGTCTCTTCTCTCTATCAATTCAGTTCACACGATCCTATGGGGGGTGGGCACAAATACATGCCACTTCCAGGAAAAGAGGGAAATGGAAACAATTTGGAGGTTATCACAAAAGACAAGAATGGATGGAGATGACGACAACGACACGTGTTTCGGAAATAAAACACGAACAGTTCCATATGACAAGCATATTAATTGAAATTAGTCACATAGTTAACAATGTGAAGAAATGCAGGATCATTTCATTTTTGCCTTTCAGCCTCATGAATGTAAAATGTGCTTGTAATCTTAATACTATTCAAGAGACAAAGCAGTCTTTAAAAAATCACACTTCAGAAGACTCAAGGGAAAATAAGTTACTAATGAATGGTATTTACAGTTGCTTCATTTAAACATGCTTTCCTCTGCTTTTCAGAAGTTACTGCACGAACTCAAATGAGAAGAAACATTTGTTTTTCTCCTAATAATCTGTTTCTTGGTTCTGTAAAGAGAAGTCTGCTAAACCTTTCACAAAATGCAGATGCCCAAGCAAATACTCACAGCCATTAGTGAACTTCTCAAGAAGCAACCCTCAACAAACAACTGGGGTGCAACCACACATGGATTAATTCACAATGTATGGAACGGACTTGAACCCCACACAAACATACACACACCCCCTTGCAAATTCAGGGCACAGTAATGCATTCATATCTTTGTTTCATGTAGCAAACACTGACTTTACCTCGTGCTTCTGAGATAGACTCAGGAATTTGTAGAGAGGGAAAAAAATTACAGCACATGAAAAAGAGCTGGAGACATGCACACTTTTAGGCTGCAAGTTACTAATTGTGTACCAACATTTGTGCATGCCTACAGAGTGAAAAAACAGAATTTGTGTCTTACAGTTTAAATCAATAAAAATAATCTTTTTTTTCTATAGGAATTGCGAGGTTTATTTTCTACTAACAATAGGAAGATATGCAAAAATAGCCCTTAAAAGAAAAGGGGGAAAAATGATCTGCTTTCTCTTTAAACCCATGAACAATAGAAGGTCACGTGCCGCAGTATCCTATCATTCAGCACATTAATAGCTGTGCTAGAGTAATTACACTTGTGGTATTTTTGCCTCAAGTGAAATTCTGAAATAAGAGGATGGAAATTATGATACTGCTGATAAATATTAATAAGTGAACTTTTAATTTTTTTGCCACAATATTCAAAATGCTAAGCATCTAGCTAATGCTGAAGCAGCCTGATATGTGTTTGCCTCCAGGGACTATGATGCTTTATGCACTTAAGAAAAAAGTTTAACGGAATTAAAATTTAATATCTAATTAGAGCAAGGCTAATATATTTTGAAATGAGTGGGGAAGACACACGCCTCTGTTGCATATTCGCTACAGTCATTAATCTTACCTGTAAAGCAGCATTGAGAGGTGTGCAGTAGGTGTGGCTGGTCTGTATGTTTTTAATAAGAGAAGGGTTACTGCATAAGAAAAACATAAAAAGGAGAGTTAAATGCAACCAACTTCTGTGCGAGCGTTTCAAGCATGTAATGCTTCCTCCCACACCAGAAAACTAGAGCTGAGACTGGTTTTCCACACAAGTTCTTCTCTTTTTTTTTAATTTAAAGAAAATAACTGAGTTTCAGGCTACAGTTATCATATTTGCCTTTACTAAATAAGGAACATCATTATCTCTCAACGTTACCTCACCATGTGTTCTACTACCCTGCATTAGCAGCACATCTTGGCATCTCTGCTCATTTTAGCTGTGTTCAGGAGAAATTCTCCAATATTCGCCGTGTCTGGGAGCCAGTTACCATGTAAAGGTCCATCATGAGGAGCTATGAGCAAAAGCATCACGGGACATTTTAAATACTGCTTCATGCAAATCATCCTCGAAGTCGCTCGCAGCAGAGTCCCTCGCAATGGAGCAGGGGATGGTGATGACAGAGGATTTGAGCCACGTTACTTCCTGCCAGGCAATGGCCCGAAAGGGACTGCCTACACCATCACCCTCACAGTCTGGGGCTGCAGGCATGGATGCATGACAGCAGGGACTGCTGCACTGCAGCAATGCAGTACAGACCACACAGAACACTGTGCTGCCCTAAAGGCCATTTTAATAAAAACTATTCTGGTGTGCTATTCTGGACCCTTACTTTACTCATCCTAGGTTTACATAAGGGGTCGGATTTGAGGAAAATGAATGCCACGCATATGTGCTCTCTCTGTAGCAGGCATCTAAATACCACTGGTTCCACCAGAGGGGGGGAAAAATATTAAAAAGAATCATCAAATACAACCTAGATAAAAAGTGACAATGCAAAAAATCTCCAACAAGTTTTAGCACTCACTGCTTAGTATTGGGTTATTTTTTTTTCATGTGGGAATAAATCATGGTGAGAAGAGTCTTAACTGAGTCCCTCCCACAGGGACCAGCAAGGATCAGTTGTCCTGGAGAGATGGACTTCAAGTAAAGGTCAAAGAAAATTGCTTTGGGAACCCCAGGAATATTTGTGCACCATTGTTGTAGACACAGGTTGGCCTGTCGATTATAATCTTTACAGCTGGTCTCACTGCACTTCCAAACTTTCTGAAGTTAATTCAGCATTTCTGTTTTATAAGCACCTTACTCTATTTCTTTGCAAAACAAAGCATACAACTAAAAGCAAAGGAAAACATCAGAATTAAAACTTATCTAAAGCCTTTTCTGGCATGTATCTGTCTTCCTGACAGGTCTATAGCAGCATTTCTGTGCTAGCATAGATAATTATTTTAGTCTGTATTGCACTATAAACAAATGCTATCACAGGCATGTCAAAGGAGAGTTATTACTATAGGCATTTGGATTATCAGAGTAGGACACACAAAATACACATAACAACCAAAAATTTTGCTTCTTTAGCAGCAAAGGTGATGTCACTATTTCGTGAAATGCAAGTCTACATGAGATGGGTAAATCATGCAAAGCAAAGCAACAGCAGAAAAAAAAATTAAAGCAAGTAAAAGCTCTTACTGTGCAACAAGCTCGCCAAAGTTTTCATCAGGGCAGTATTTTCGAGGACGGCCTCGTTGAATATGACGGCCACGTTTAAACTCTTCATCATCAACAGTCCAAAAGGACCCAAACTCATCCTCTACTCTGATAAAGCACTTATGCAGTGAGAGGTTGGTGCGAATGGCACCCTGGGACAAGAGCAGCAGCAAAGGAGATGAAGTGGAAACAAAGGGACACGGGATCGGGGACAGAACAGACATCAAATACAGGGAAAAGGAAAAAGAAAATAAAATGCAATAAGCATAAGCAAATGGTTTGTGAGGGTTAATATGCATTGCCACCTAAAAGCTACTAGCATGTGATGCAACAAACACCAAGCAAGCAGGGTCAGGGTACTGGTGGGCATACAAACAGTAGTGATGAGATGTTTGTCTTGGTTTCCCTTAACTGAAACAATGCGAAACCACCTGTGGTTGGTCTAACACCAGCTAGCAGCCAAAAGCCTCTACGTTAAACTGTAAGCATGATCCAAGCTAGGCTAAGAAGTTCAAACATGGTGGACATACCCACTGATCTTTTGTGGCCTTCGTTTTTGGAACTCTTGTTCATCCACTGTCCATACTGCCCCTTTAACGTTTTCTACTCTCACAAAACACTTGTGAAGACTAAGATTATGACGCACTGCATTCTGCAGCAAGTATAAAAGAGAAAACATTCAAAAACTTTCTATGAGAAAATGCTCATCATTGTCCAAGAACAGCAGCACAGTCAGCTTGACAGACCTCATTTTGCAATGTTAAGCCCCTTGCCCTCCCCGCACCCGCTTGCTTTCCCCAGCTCTTTACATCTTCTTTTGCAAAGACAAAATAAATACGAGCTTAAACCTGAGATTAAAAATTTAAGTTACTCTTATCAATTATCCCCAGTGTGAATGAGAAGAGCCATCATCTTAAGCATGCACGTTGTATAATACAACACATTTCATACAGAATACAAGAGGAACATTGCTCAGACATTTTCAAAACAAATATATACACTCTGTAAAGAGAAACTTCTCCCCTCCTGAAAAAGAAAACAGTTAGAAAGGATTTCACGCAAGTACAGACAGCTCAATTTAGCAGGGAGGCACTGGAGCGGGTGTTGTTGTGGCTTCCCGCAGCTGGGCTAATGTGAATCAGGTGCTGAACCTCCTTCCATACCCACTGCATGGACCGGGGGTTCGGCAGCACCCCACTGCCCAGCCCAGCACTGACTCCTGCCTCCATGACCTGCTCTTATATGGAAGTTGGCTCCTATTTCTGGCAGACTACTGTACTGACTGATCTGAGCCTCTGCCAAGTGAAAACATGAGGAGGGCCCTCTGGAACAAAGTGATAATATCCCCACAGCTCATCACCCAGAGGGACCCACACTCGTGGCATCCGATGCTCAGATGTCCTGTATGCAGCTTGGTGCTGCAAAAGGATGAGCCAGGCCAACCTCTCCGATGTGCTTGGACCTTTAATGAAGCCAGACATAATGACACACCTCGCTATGTCCTGGCAAGCTGTTGGCTTTTCCGTCCCTGCTCCCTCTGAAATGGTGCCGAGAGCCTTGTTATTCCTCAGAGTGTCATGCTCCTTCCCTGTTTTAGGAGCTTTCTGAGCAAATACCCTACTACAACAGTTGGAATTGATGATCTTAAAGGTCTTTTCCAACCTGAACAATTCTATGAGTCTACAAAGCCACTGGAATTTGTACATGGAGCTTGTCCCCAGTGCTGCTGAAAGGGGCTTGGTAAACAGGGAAAACAGAAGAAGCCATTTGCTGAGAATATACAGGCGAACAAATTCCCTATCACTGGCACCACTGATTTAGTCAATCTGGTTGACTCGTTAGCAGGCACAATGCCAGCCAAACACATGGCCTGGGTCTAGGCAACTAAGAGACTACAATTTTTTTCCTTCCTTCGTTGTCTTCTTAGGGGTTTTTTTTGTTGGCTTTTTTTTTTTAATGAACATCGGGTCTGCACTGTGAAAAGGAGCTCTAATCATGAATGTCTAAATCACTGTGCAAACAAAGGGTATGCACAGTGCATTTGTCATGTAAATTAAGAGGCAGTGGTGTGTGTGCCTTGGAGGGAAAGGCTAAGAGTCTTCTGCTACTTTTCCATTTCTCTGCAATCACCAGCACAGTCCCCACACTCCTGCCCATGGTGCAGGAAAAGTTTCAGGGCTCAAATTGCCTTCACACAGCAGTTGCTTGAGTGCAAATGCATCTCCTCTGGCTATAGGTGCTCAGTCCCAGCACTTTGGCTTTTCCACCCTAATCTGCTTGTGAAATGGTGGAAAAATTAACCTTGAATATGCTTTCCCTCTCAGCAAAGCAGAAATGTAGCAGAGACCCAAATGTTCCCATCAGGGCTACCTCCTGCTCTTCTTACTTTCTTCTGCCCTTACTTTTTAACTATTTTGCTTTTCCTCCTCCCACCTCTTCCAGATTTCACTACTTTTGAAATTTTTGGCAAAATCCCTGACTTTAAGGTGGAGGAAAAACATCCCAAAGCCCCACACCTTATGGGCTAAAATCAGCCAGCTCAGCAACTGCTGGTGGGTGCTGCATTAGTGCAACCTGACACAGGGCTGCTGGCCCACATCTGGGTAACTCAGGCAGTTTCCTGTGAAAATGGGAACACTGTCAAGTCTGGAGCAAAACGTAAGAATAATAATGCTATTTCCCTCAGTGAAAGCTGATCTTGTAGCTCATACAGCAGTTGATCAAACGTACACAGCGAAGTTCAGAAAAGAGAGATCTCTAGATTTGTAAACAGTCTCTAAATACATGGTTGAGCAGAAGTATTTGTATTCCTCTTTACATTAATCCTGGAAAATACTCTACAGTCTGGTTTTGTTCTCTTGAAGTCAACATGCAACTGATGGTTAGGCTGCTGGATATGTTGAGACAGACAAGTTGAATATTTGCAAGACATCCATGAAGCGCTGCTCTCACTTTCTGTTTTCCATCTGATCACTCATTTACGGAATTCATGGCAGAAAAGAATTGTTTTGTTTCGCCTGCCTCTGGATACTTGCTATCTAACAGATTTATTTGAACAATACCCCAACGTTCTGCAGCCACACCTGCAGCCTGTGCCTCATGGCTGCGACTCTGTGCCAGCAAATTACTCCAAAAACTCAAACGCAAACAGACATTGCCTTTGACCTGTCAGAACCAGTTCACAGTGCTCCCCCAGCAATCAGCTTAACAGAAAAATTAGGAGCTATTATTGTAAGATTATATATTTACCTTGTTAAAAATATTTGTATGCAAGCCACTTTTGCACAAAAATTACCCTGAACATGCTTGAATGTAGTAAATGAAAGGGTTTGTTATTTTAATAACTGCTCAGGCTCTGCTGTACTGCATTTTGGGAAAGAGGTTCATTTTGTAAAGGTCTTTATTCCTGCACTCTTCTGTGTTTTTAAAAGAGGGCTCAGGGAAGCTTGCTTACACCAAACCCTGACCCTAAACTTGGGGAACACTAACCCAAATGCCCCCCAAGCATTAGCTGAAGGTGAGTGCAAATCAGCACGTATATATTCAAATTATTCTGATTCTGCAATTAGCCCCTTGTGCTTGTTCTGCGCCCCGTGGGCTTCCCATCATGCCAATCCAGAGCTGCATTTTCATCCCCGCTGTTCCTGAAGGCTGGCATAAATCTGAGCAGTCTTCAGCAGAAAAACCTGTATTACTTGGAGCAGTTGAAAATTTTGCTGGTGGAACATGGGGTGAAGCTCTTCTTCCGTTAAGCAAAGCAGGACGTGAGCACCTGCACAAGGACTCCAAAGAGTACCAGCCTTCCTGGGACACACCTTGCCCTTCTGCAAGCCCGAGGGTCTGGAGCTCAGCTTCCCTTGTCCTCCTCTGCACACTACAAGTGTATGTGGCTTCTGGGACTAGATTTTATGTGATGCACAAAGCTAATTCCTAAGACTAGCCTTGTAGGAAATACAACTAGGGCTGCCTGCTACCTTCTTCCACTCCCCTTCCATTTCCCTTCCCTTTGCTGCTGGAATTAAATAGGATTTTTACTTTAGCACCCACACCTGCAGCTGCTGAATAGTCCTACTGGAACCACTCCAGCAGCAAAAGACAGGCAGGTCTAAAAGGATCTTAAATCAGGGAAAGTTAATTTCCTTTCTGGATAGTACGGAAGCTGCAAAGTGAAACACTGCTCATGTTTTCCAGCTTCAGTGAAGAATCAAAGCAGCAATCATAGAGACTTTTCCTGAACCTAAGAGTTTCTAAACCAAGGTTAAAAATTTACAACATTGTGCTGGGATCTGAATTAAAAGCAAAACATGCTGCTAAAACCCAAGCTAACTTCCAAGGACCATTTTTAGCTCTATAGTCTAAAAGGAATTAATTGTAAATGCAGACTGAGACAGGAAAAACAGGAGCTGATGAAACCGCATGTATGCAACATACTCATCCTCCCTGGCCATATGAAGTTGCTTGAGAGCAACAGTCGCCTAGATTAAGAGAAACTCACACTACCAGGAGTGCAATTTTTACAGCAATACAAGATCCTGTTATTAGATTCATTCATTTGTCATTGCACAAGCTTCAGAAGCCAGCACGGCTATTATAATGCCACATATAAGAGAAGAAGTGGCCCCCCAAAATACCAAATAAAATTAACTCCTCAGACCTCTTATCCAGCAATATCTGAGGTAGTTATGAGAGGAAATTAAAGTGTCAAAAAACAAGTTTATTTCTGTAAAACACATATCTTATTGTGGAGCTTGCTTCTTCCATGTTATGCTCAATAAGCTTCTGATGTGCAATCTAAACTATAAAAAAGAGGTTTGCAACAGATCTGTGTATGCAGTTAAGAGTCAGTCGATTGAGGAAAGAAATCCACTGATCTATAGATCCTAGGGAAAAAAGTGGTCGTTGTGATTACAGTCTGCATAACTAACAGACAAACACTGTATCTTCTGACACAATAACTTTACCTCCTTTTTTTCTTCCCTAATACGTTCCAGCTGAAGGGCTTGAGTTTCACTGCTAGCAGAAACCACACAGAGGAACTCGTGACATAATCACAGAACATAAAAGCCAATAATGGGGATTCAATTAGTGGTTTTCAAAGGCAGAAGAGTTTTTCTGCCAAATATCAAACTGTTCCTGCAGATAAGGCACCCAGTGTGTGTCAAAACTGCTGATCTGAATTTTCATGTCCACACGTCGTTACAATTTGTTATGTCATCAGCAACATCTATTCTGTACATGTCAGACAGCAAAGGCAAGAGGCACAGGTGGGCCAAGGCTTACCTTCCATGTCGCTGCGTTGCGTCTGAAGTAAGCAAACATTCGCGTGAACCAGTTGTAGATTTCGTTTAGTGTTAGCTGTTTTTCTGGCGATTCGAGGATGGCCTTGTGAAGCAAAGCGATTGCAACATCAGTTATGAGCACACCAGTACAAAATACACTCACGGTTTTACTTTACCAAATACAGAAAGGAAAAAAAGGAAGAAAGGAAGAAAGAAGAAGAGATTTGGAGAAAAAAAAAACCTAAAGGAGGTTTTTCACAATATGAACTAAGATTAATGGCTGTATTTAACAGTTCAATGGCAAAATTCAAAATGGAATTATCTAATTGTTTTGAGTTTTTATTTCTGTTTCCTTACAGAAATATTAATTTATCAGTCATTCATAAAGCAGAATCAAAGAGAAATGCAAAACATTTCACTAGCTGATTAAAGCTCAGTAATTATTTAGAGCTCAGATTAATTCTAGGGATCAGAGATTACTGTAGCTTGTGATAATTGACTTGCCATCTTTAAACAGGCTCATTTTCACTGTTGTGTGAAATGAATTTCCTAATAATCACATCGTATTGTAATACTTAATCAAAAGCAATTATGTTATATATTGCAGTTCTAAAAACCCTTATAGTAAAGGTTTGAGCATTTGAGCACGCTTACATACCAAAGGTTTGAAAATCTATTTAATCCAGAGTGTGCACATATAGGGAGATATTTTTTTCCTAATCCAAATGCACATTTGGCTCAGCTTACCTGTCTAATTAAAGATGCATATGTGAATGGTGGTCTAACTTCTGCGTTCTTATAAAATTCTTGGTTCTGGGCAATATCTGCTAAATAAGAGCAGTTGTTCTGTTATCATCACAGCCTGCTGCTGCTGGGCTTCAGGCAACATAAGCTGCCCCACCAAAGGGGCCACACCATCAGAACCCCTTTACCTGAAGAAATGGGGACATTGTATTTATCCGAGTACCGCCTCCGGATGGGTCCGACATTGTGCATGCTTGTGGTAGTGATGACCGACGGTCCCTGTGTGACAGGAGTGATGGGTGCAGTTGGGGTGGTGGGAGTATGAGGTAAGCTCTGCGGAGATGCCTCGGATGCAGTCTTGGAAAGCGTGACGCTCGATACCAGATTCAGCTGTGGAGGGAAGGACGAGGGTTTCGTTACAAATGGCATTTCTGGCTAATGAAAGGCCATAAAGAAAATTCTTGTAACGGAGTCTTCCTCAGTTTGAAGCAGAGAGCACTTGCTTCGGCGCCAAGTGGTCTTGTAACATCTCCATCAGGAGCCAGTAAAGCGAAATAAATATCAACATTTCTGAAGAGATTTAAAGAAAGAATAACGTAGCCTGCTGCTGGAACTCCAAATCATGAATTTTTATCTAAACCTTAAAACAAGATCTCACACAGCACATAATAATTTCAGTATTTTCTTTTAGTTCCATTGTTTCACAGTCTAAACCCCACACATCTCTTATTTCCATGCTGTCATTATGCATAGCTTCTAATCAGTCTTCTTGGCTATTTTACTGAAGGCATCAGGCTTAAAATAAAAGGTAAGACTTTCCTAGGGAGGTACTAGGGAGAAACTCAATCTCTCTGTTCTGCATTTAGGCTTTTTCTTTTCCCCCCTCTGTTCATCCATTTTAAAAGCAAAGCCCAGAGTAGGTTAACACTGGAATAATTTAATTAATCACACTGCATGAAATACTGCAAGGACTCAGTCCTGCAGAAGTGGCACCACTCTTCTTTTTCATCCCATGACAGAAGGTATCGGCATTACCTGCACAAAACCCAGCCCAGGATAAATGGCAGCTTGCCACCTCAGGCTGTAAGACAGAACTGCCTCCAGGGCTGTGCATCAAACCCAGCTCCAACTCAAGCGCTTTCGATA
Source organism: Melopsittacus undulatus (assembly GCF_012275295.1). Taxonomy (NCBI): domain Eukaryota; kingdom Metazoa; phylum Chordata; class Aves; order Psittaciformes; family Psittaculidae; genus Melopsittacus; species Melopsittacus undulatus. Next base: position 31,451,028 of record NC_047535.1, read on the forward strand.
CACAACCCTATTTATATAACAGCATCCACATTCCTCCCTGACCCTTTCTTTTTGCCCTACACCATCCTTTGAAAGACAATTCTCCATCTCAGTAGGTCACTCCTGCTGAAGTATTTTAAACAAACAGTCTGATCTCTTAACTACAACATCAGAAAAGAAGACTGAGAAAAGGGCTCTTTGACTACTTCCACATTTCCTTCCCTTAGGCAGTTTTGTGAGTAATATTGGTGAAATCCTGACCCCACTGAAGTCAGTAGCAAAATTCCTACTGAATTTAACAGGAAAATATTTTACAACTTTTGCTCGTTATTAAAATTCCTTTTTGCTTGACATGAAACCTTTTCAAATGAAGGCAAGGCGCAGTACTCGGCTATGCCCCTAAATATCTCATGTTTATCCATAAGGCACTGTATTAATTTTCCTCGTATGAAACTAAGCAGATAAGAAAACTCCTATTAGCATACCTCATATGAGTTAATAGCCACAAATAATGTTTCTTTATAAAAAATAATAGGATTTATCCAAAACAAAGGTAGTGTAAAATAAAAGGCTCTCATATTGCAGAAAGGACACCGACACAAAAAGTCCACTGCCCACAGAAAGGGTACAGCTGAGTGACAGGTAAATTGTGACTGCTCTTTCCCTCTGGATGGTGAGAAGGAGCAAGCAGAGGGAAGCCCCAGCCACAAACACCCAGCACTGTATGGCTGCAGTGGCACACACGCATCTCCAAAGAAAGAAGGTGGTGAGCAGCAGACCTGCAAACACCCCACCCCTGGGCAGGGGCTTACAACCAATGCTTCGTCTTCCAGCGGGAAACACTTAAGACTTCATGCCAAAGCCAGAGAGCATGAACCCAGATAGGGATGGTGAAAGGTGATGAAATAGGGGTATTGATTTCCCAGAGACTCCCACACCAGTGTGAACTGCTATCGGTAGTGTGGAGGTAAGCATGCCTGCCCAGACCCCGCAGGGCCAGCATTGCCGCCATGGGCCGCCCAGTCCGATTGTTGACTGGCATGATTTACGGACACTGATTAGGGACATGTATATAGTAATGTCTCCCTGTTATCCATCTATTACATATGATAAAAGGACCAGTGACGATAATTATAGTACAACTGACAGGTCTCACCATGAAGTTAAATCTACTGTATTTTATCTCAGTTTCTAAATGGACATTTTTAACAGTCCAATAACTGTGAGCAAATCTGCATCAATTTTAAGTGCCCATCTCCAGTGCAGGCTCGGCAGCCGGGCCCTCCTGTTGCAAAGATCACTGCTCGTGCTTCATCATTACGGCTCCAACTACTCCATTTCAAAAGAGTCCCCTTCCTTTTTTAGTGTGTAAAAACTTAACATTTAATCTGTTTCTACTAGGGAACTGTAAGGAAGGATCCACAAAGGTCATCGTTCCCTGCTTAAAGAATTTGAATTGAGTTAAATTTCTTTAGGCTGTTCAGCATAGGTAGCAAGTAGGAATAAACACAGAAGAGGACGAGCAAAGGAGGGGGGGCTTTAACAGGCTTGACAAATGACACTGTGATTCACACCCACTGCTGGGCTGCCACTAATAAGCTACAGAGGAAGCAGCCAATCTCAGCTAATTACCAGATAAAATTGTATTGTAAGGACTCTAATTAGGAGATGCTTATGGAGGTGATCTAATGATTAAACGCTGCATCCAAGTGACCCCACCATCAATGTGCAGTGGTGCAAGATGTCACCGGAATATTTTGTAGAAACAGTAATTTTATTTCAAGGAGGGGAGGCAGTAATATTTGTAATAATGGCTATGAGGTAAACTAATTAAAAGACAGTTCCTAAAGGAAGACTGTGGCTTTGAGCAGCTGTGGCCGTTCCAAAACAAAGTGCCAAATCTCAACAGAGGAGCTGCAGTCAAGTGGAAAATTTCTGCCTGACCTCTGCTCTTGCTATTAATTTGCAGGAAACCTAATGACACATATACATATTCCCACAAAATTGTTCTAATTGCTAATTTGCCAAAGGAGCCCAGTTTCCAAATTAAACATGACTGCAGTCTGTGAGGAAGGAGAGAACAAAAAGCTGGAACGCAGCGAGTCTGCCGCGTTTCACCTCCGACGACCATTTGCGAGCCTGAACCAACAAGTTAATGAAACACGACCTTGTCGATCGCTAGCGAAGTTTTTCCTTTTTCTGTGTTTTATTTGATGACACTCTCCTCTTCCAGCCGGGGTCCATCCCTGCCTGTGCTGTTACCAAAACACGAGCTAGGGTAAGGGAGGAGAGGGCTGCGCTCCTTCCGCAGACCTTCGCCGCTGCTTCCTTTGTTGCATCTATAGCGCAAAGGCTGAAAAATCGGTTGTGAATTAGAGCAGAATAACAAATTATGAATGGTGTTGGTTTTGTTGCCATCTTGAATTATTAATCTGAATGGTAAACTATTAAATCTTAATATTGGCATCAATTAGAAACGTGAAAGCAGCCATGGATGATGGTGCAGGGCAAAGATCAGGGAGGGACCGGGTTGGGAGGGTTTCTTTTCCTGATGACACGGTTTCTCCCTGTTTGCATTTTCTATTTAAAAACAAGCTACTATGAGTAGAAAAGTTGATCGTGTTGGTATTTTGTGTGCAGCCTGTTTCCCACATACCGCAATTTTTGGATGAGGTAGCATTGCTGGCAGAGGGGAAGGGAGCCTAAGTCATGGAGTGAGCACTCCAACAAACAGGAACTCTTGTACTGCAGTTAAGGCACAACAGGGGGTACCCTCCAAGTACACTGGAGAGCACAGCCCCTGCACCAAAGGGTTAAATGATGTCATAATGTTTGTACTGGGAATGGGGGAGGATTTCCTCCAGCCTTTAATGGGAAAAAAAAAAGCAATCACATGAGCCAAAAACCCCCAAAACACCAAGAAATAAAAAAACACCAACAGGAAAACCACCAAAGCCCACAACAGTTTTAGGTCCTGAAATTCTGCATATTCAGCCACTGAACCTCATTGGGTACTTTGTTCAGTTCTGAGTTTTGAGAACAATTCCTCATACTGTTTTAACTTAATCACGAATACTGTAGTTGCTTTAGTGTTCAATATCCTGCTTAGGATTTTATTATTATTAACTCTTTTAAGATATAGGCATGTCCTCCTATTAAAGGTGAAGACTGAGTATCTTTATTTTCTCTAGATATAAACAAGGCAGAGGTAACCTTCTCCTTCACCCTGTAAAACAGACTTCCAGTAAGTGGCTCTCCCACTAGGGCTGTCTGATTTCTTTTTGTGTAAACATTTTACATGACAATGGCGGCTGCACATTAAAAAGCCCCTGAAACTCTTTTAGAAGAATAAAAAAAGAATTTTATATATGTGTATGTACATATATATATGTACACATATATATATGTGTACTTATGCATATATATGTTTCTAAATGTGATGGTGGGGCCATACTCATTGCTGCAACTCAGTGACTCCTCTGCAATAGATGCTGCTGATCTGGTCCCAGCTGGGACTGAGGATTTACCCATACTGATTTCCTGGGCCTGAAACACTCCGGAGCAGAGATTCCTTTTCTTGACACCCAGGGTGGGAGAGAAAGCTAATGCTGGGCCTGAAACTTTGTTAAATGCTGTGTCTTCCTCTCCCATTTCAGCCTGGACACATTAGTGTATTAGATGCAGAGTCTGGCAGGCAGCAATCACTTAGCAGGTGTTGTTATTGGCAGGAATACTAAGGAAACCAAAGCTGAGGAGTGAGACTTAATGAAAAGCAGTATATAAAAACAGCTTTTGTTGTGCTTGAGAATCTCTCTTTATTGCTGCGTATCGTTATTTTTTCAAACTATAAAGTCCGGCTGCAGCAGCTAAAATGCTCAGTCATTACCTCAACAGTTAAAAGACTGTTTTTTTTTTAATGCTTTGTTATTACAGTTGCTAAAAACAGAATTTCAAAACAATCATAACTGCTATGGTTAGGGTAAAAAAAATACATAGAAGAAGGGATATTTAACAGTGCATCTTATTTAAAGTGCCGAAAGTTCCTCTCACACTTTTCTGTCTATTTTTAAAGACGGCTAGAGCACCCACTATGCAGAATTACTTGTTGCTTGATGCTTTTTCCTTTTCCTTCCCTTCCTATGAACTTCAACATATGTTAATCCCCCCAAAGAAAGCACATTTCCATTTCAACCTATTATGCTGATCTCTAACACCAATGAAAATAGCATGTAGGGGAAGGCATCTTAATAGCAAAACCAGAATGACAATTCTTAAGAAATCATTCTGGCTTTTGTGTTGTGGTTTTGGTAGGGGTTTTTTGGGTTTTACCTTGAAAAAAAAAGATCACCATACAAAAATGTCACAGCCTAGTGCTACACAGAGAGCTTTTTTCTTGCTTTTCAGGCCCTTTAGTATCACCAAAACAACACTTGTAGCCGTAACTGCAAACAACTTTGCCAGCTCCGAGTTGTGAGATACTTCCACTTTCTTTTAAACTGCTGCACCATTGGGTACTTTAATTATAAAGCTGGACATTTTTGAATGTGGGCCCGAGCACTGCAGCTGCTGATGTGCTCTCCTTTCCCAGCAGCTCCTTGGAAACAGGGAAGAGCTGCCCTTTGCAGCACACCAGACATGACCCCCACACCTAGCTCACAGCAGTTCAGGCCATTCACCACTACACTATGTAAGAACATGATAAAATCTCATCAGCTTTAACAGGAATAGAGAGTTCTATTGAACAGATGTTTTGGTGGACTGGTGTAGTGAAATGCATGGACTGCTCCACCACCATTCCCAAGGTTAAAATTACTGCAAGGAGCTAAAAGCCACTCAAATGGGATGGATGGGCATGGCTATCCTGGTACACACAATCCCCTCTCTGAAGTTGGGCAAGCTCTGAATTGATGCACAGCCATCAAGAACCAGGGTGTGATCTACCTGGTCCAAACCCAGCTGCTCAGCTACTGCCTGAAGCCCAAAAGGCAAAGACAACTAATGGTCAGTGTGGATTACAAGCAGCATGAGGTTAACATGGACACTCAGTCACCAATTATACCTGCCAGTAACAAAATAGTTTAAAAACAAGCATTAAGATCCTTTAAGCAGAGCAAAAACATTTTCTCAGTCACAAAAAGGCTGCAATTTTAAATCCCAATTCACTGCTATGTTTGGATTTGCATCCGCTCTTTCCTTTAAAATCACTGATGTACTGTAATATATTAATTCTAATGTACACCTTGCATTAGTTATGTTGGCAGAAAAAAATTAATTACTGGATGTAAAGAATACTTTGCACTGCAATAATGGTCATCAGATCTTTTTACCAAAGTCCTATCCCACTGAGTTAAAAGGACTAGGTCTAGCACAGTCTATGCAATGCCTGTGTATTTTTTTCACTAGGAAAGCACAATTTATGCAAAACATTATACTTCTACATTTTATAATTAATTTTCAAATGCTTCACCTATACATATTTTAATAATTTCTGATTTATCAGATGGTATCTATAATAAATTTTTCTATATTTCAATAAATGAAAAGAAGGCAGTTTCAATCCCACAACAGAGTGCCACACAATATAGGCCTGTCAGGCACCAATTTTTACTTCTAACATGTAAGTTAAAGGATAAGGAATTTATAATGCTGCCTGTGAACGAAACCACTTTTCATACACAAATGTGATCTTTTTTTTTCCAAAGGGTAATACAACAGTACATTTACATAAACTAATCCAAACAATCTATGTATTTGACAATGGCAAACCTCACACAGACTGCCTATTGTTGGTTTACATCTTGGAGTTCTTTATGTTGGCTTGTAACACTGCTCTAGCTGTCAAAGGTTTGACTTGGACTCTAAATAAATGGTTATAGAAGTGCTGTGCAGCGATATTGGACTTCTTTGCAAAAGAAAACCTGCTGTGTATGAATTCAAAAGCTATTAATTTTTCAGTCAAAAATATTCATGCCTATTTCTTTTAATAAAGAAACACTGTGCTGAGCAACTGAGAGATAATGTTGACTAGTGGTACAGAATTTTCAATAGAGCAGTTAAAAATAAATTTAGTAGGAGGTCCCCAACAAAGCTATAATTTTCCAGAATGTAAAACATTTTTAATACTAATCAAGACAGCCCTTTTCCCCCTGCGTTCACTTTTTTTTCCCCCACTGCTTTTCCCTGTTTATTAGCTGTTAACAGTAATCTTTCTGGCGACACCGCCTGGTATCTCCATAGCCTACAACACCCGCGAAAGCTCCCTGCCCTCCGCGGCCGAGCATCGATCACGAGCTGCCTTGCCAAAAGCTGTTCGCCTCCTTATGATTTCCTCCCTTTAGTTTTTAATCCTTCCTCCTGAGGGGCACCACTGTTATGAAAGGCCTCAAGGCAGAGTGCTTTGAGACTTCCAGATTATTCCGCTGTTTTAATTTTTAATCCAGTAAGAGCTATAGAAACCAAACCTGCTCCCCATTCTGTTGGGTCTACATACTTTGCCAACAATGCACTGAAGCATTTGCATTCAGGCTGAGAGGGATGTGAGGAACTAGAAGAATGCTATTTTTATAGACACTGTAAGTAGTTCTACTCTAGAGGTCTGGTATCCACCGGATCAAGCAATTTTAGGCATCTCAACAGCTTAAATGGAAGGGTTTATACCTACCACTCAACTCTCTCCAAGAAGGCACCGAAATTTCCGGTTGACTTTGACATCTGCTCCAGTGTTGCTGAATAGCCTGCAATTTTCTGTCTAGTAGCCTCCCTATGCACTTCTGCAGCCATTTATTTCCAACTACATGGAAACTGAGAAATCCTTTTCTAGTAAAAATGTGTGCGCGAAGTGTTTAATGATTTTATGTTCTCTATCTCTGTAATGTGTTCTGTTTCAGACATTAATTTTGTCTACCAACTGCATCTTGGCAGGCTACCATATTTGCTGGGTTAATAGTCTGACTCCTTTTTATTTCCATCACCATAAATCACACATATATGGGTGTGTGTTTGCTTTATTTATAGAAAAAAAATCAGTCAAAACAGATAAACCAATACTTTGTCATTATGCTGCATCATTGCATATTGATTAAAATTGCTAGTACTAACTATAGATTGTCAACGCTCAATTAATTTTCACACAATGACTCAAAGCAAAATCAAATAAAGTCAGTGTACCTTTAAATCTTACAAATCTTAAAATCAGGAAGCAAAGCACTCTCTCCATTTTGAATAATCATTGGAAGCTCTGAGGAACATTTTCAGCATTAAGAAGGTTGGGAGAAAACAACAGCTGAAGAAGAGTCATTTTGGTTAGGGCATGAGATGGTGGGTCTGTCTAGGTTTGGGGCTACCCAAGAGTTTTCTTGGGCTGCAGAGCTACTTGCTTCCTCTGCACCCTCTTTTTTAAAGGGCAATCTGGGGCGGAGAAGGTTTCCCTTCTCAGTTTCAACAGTATAAAACCTGATACTGGTTAACCGCGATTAACATCAAAACATGCAGCTAGAGTCTCTTCTACTGTAAATGTCTGTCAGACAGGGAGAAAGCAGAATAAATATACTGAATATAATTTAATTACATCTCCTTCCTAACACTTCCTAAGATTTCATACAAGTTGGACTGATGCAAAGCAACTTACAGGCTACTACGTAAGGTCAGAAAAAAAGCTCAATGCATCAGCTTTAAAGCAAAACTTCTTTCTAACTCCCTGAGGAGAAGGGGATGAGGAAACCCAGGTGCCCATGGCAGTGTCTTCTGCAAAGCAGCACTTTGCATCTCATCACCATGGCCAACTGTGAAAGCGGTCCACGCTTTGCATCATGTGCCCCAGTGGGGAACAGGAAAGAGAGGTTTGTTGTGAGGTTTTATTTGCTTTTGGCACAGTTCGGTACTTACGGGCTGAGGGGTGGCTTTTGGTTCAGTTGACTTCACATGCAGGTGTGTCATCATGGCTTGCAGGCGCTCTTTATCTTTTGCAAGCTGAAAGGAGGGGGGGGAAAGAAATATCCTCTGTTATTCGCACAAATAAAACCCAGTCTCTGCTTATTCCTAATTAAACAGCTGGCACCGAGGCATGAGACAGAAGAGTTTTATTGCTGAGTAGTTTGGAAATTGTATATGGTCTATTCGTGAGGTAAAGCTAACGCATGGTGCTGGGTGTCACTATTTCCTAAAGCAAAATGCATTAGCCCTCAAGTGAGAAGAGCTAGACCTGCTGGCACCAAGAGCTTCACTCTAGCCCTGACAGCTAAAAGACAACAGTGAATCATGTTTATTAACCAGCCCCACTCCAGCTCAGGAGGCACGGCAGAAAGCAAGAGAGGCAGCAGCTCTGAAATGCCTCTGCCTCCTTTCAGACCAGGAAACAAGTGGCACAAATGGAGCACGGCTTTCACGGCACCTACAGACCTTGCGGCATGTGCAGCAAATGCAGAGACAGCAGTGGTTAAACCACATGAGGCACCTCCATGGGGCATGGCAGGCAGCCTCAGCTCTTAAAAGCATCTTGCTTTTACTTGAGAAGGTGGCACAGCCCCTCAGTGGGTCATCTAAGGCAGCCAGGCTGGGAACCTGAGCAGGGGCATCCTGAGCATGGGTAGGAGCAGCAGGGTGGGTTGCCAGCATCCCTTTGGCATACAGCTGCAGGCAGCAGGATGGGAAGGGCTAACAGCGTACAGAAACTGCCTCAGAGTACTTGTCTCAGGGCACCCAAAGCCACAGGACCGATACTTTCACCCTTCCTCATGGGTCACATCATGCCCAAGAGCTAGAGCAAAGCTCCTGCTCTGGATGTCTCTTCTACTTTATGGTTGAGATTTGCACCAGGCCACAGTTGCTGCCTTGGGATCACACCATACACACCCTTAGCCAGGAAGGCATCCCCATGCATTTCAATGCACTGGACAGACACTAAATTTCATTATTTTGGGGAACCATTTTTTTGTATGTACAACAGGACATTTTCCAGCTGCTTAAAAAAAAAAAGAGGTGGAAAAATATTAAGAAATAATACTAACAAAAAAGGGGTGTTATTAACCTGTATGCCCAACGTAAAAGCTCCTGTTTCCAGCAGGACTTGGACCAGGTTCTCACAAATGACAACTTTTGCAGACTTTTTGCTTTAGACAAGCCAGATTCCCAGCGCCAAAAGGAGAACTGTGCTCACATTCCAGCAACACTTTAAACAACCTGCCCACCTTATCACCATCATCTGTTTGTAACAATAAAGTTGGGCTAAGTGTATATAAAAGGAGACTTGGTCATAAATCCCCATTTGTATCCTTACGGTCAAGGTTGTGTTGCTGTTCGCAAGGCAAGGGGCTTCTGACTGTGCCAGAAAGGTGCTGTGATAGGATAAAACTTGGCACACGGGTTTCCAAGACAGGAATTAAATATAGGAAAAAATGGTGTGACCACTGCATGCTCTGGAAGTGCAAAAACAAAATCACTGGGCTTTTCTAACAGCTGCTCTTTCCTTGGTCAAAACCCTCAACGGCAAGAGAGAGAACCTGACACTCACAGCAGATCTGCAATCTTATCACCAGATCCGCGCTGGACTTCACAGAAGAGCCGAAGAGCAGCGACAGGCTCTTATCATCGCACTGCAGCAGAAACTTCTCCCTCTGAGAGTCCTCTGAGGACCTCTTCAGAGAAAGGAGAGGTCTCACCCCTCAGCTGCCGTGCTTCACACAAAACAAATTAAACCCAAGAAATAGCTGTGCTCTCAGTGCAGCTCTGTTGTGCAATGTCTCATCTGCAGCAGTTGCTGGGCGCACCAGGCTGCTTGGCGGGGTCATCTGTGCATTAAATTCTGGTCTGCAGGCTACTGCAGAAGAACAACATCTTCTAGCCAAAATAAATAGAAGGCAGGCACCTGAAAGCTTCCTGCCTGCACCAGTGCGGCGGCAGGAGGGAAGGCACCCGGGCAGCCGCGGGCACACCCTGCCGCGCTTCCTCCGGGCCCCTGCAGCCAAACAGAGCGGTGCACCTCCCTCCGAGCGGCTGGGGTCCTTGTTCGCAGTGTTTTCACTCATCATCTTAGCAAGGCTTTTAACGCCGTTTCTGGTGGACGGAGGTTATTAAAGATCCTCTAGACATTTCAGGCAGACACATGCTAGCATTTTGTCATAGTCTAGGAATTCAAACACTCACCCAGTTAGGCAGGAGTTTAAATTATGAAAAATAGAGGTCTCTCAGTTTCAAAGCACCGAAGAGAAGTAAAAATATCTGAAGAATTTCTTTAAACTGTTTTTCCCTTAGGTCAAGAAGCAGTAGTGATATAAAACTAGAATGTCACTAGTAGCCCCCTCTGGTCAATGGGGTCATACAAAAGAAGCCATGAGGGCTTGTGTGGTCACCGATGGGAGCAAATTCTCACTGGTGGCTCTCACTGGAGTCCAGATGCTCCAGAAATGGGGATTACTAGCATACATGCATGAAAACGCTCTTTATCTACTGATAGTGTTCTTGGGCAAGGACTATGCTGCCATATATGTAAGGATCTGCTCTGTAGAGGGGATGTGAAGACTAGAACACAGTCCCATTTGCAGCCTTATTTTTCTTCCTATATCCATTTGGAAAGCTCTGCATGGTGGGAGTTTTCAGATGGCCACCCAGTTCTTCATGATACGCCTGATTTTGTGAGGTTTCCCTCATCTTTGTGGGGTACAACCATGATGCAGATGCCTGACTGTGGTTCAACAGGAAACACGTCCAGAGAAAGGTACATGCTTTGCAAACTTGGACACCAGGACACACTCCTTGCCCAGAGAGGTTAAATCCTAAGCCTACACAGGTAGAAATGGCAGGAGAGGGAAGGCACAGAAAGCACAGGCCAGAAGGGACTCAAGGTAAGGGGGCAGAACAGGAGTTTGATAACCGAGGAGCAAGAGGGGGAGGCATTAGGCACAGACGACGGAGAAATAACACAGGAAAAAAGGAAATAACAGCGAGGACCAGGAATGTGAAAACAGAAACCCAGCGAGGGCATTCAATAGGAGCAACATGTCCAGAACAATGAGAACAAAGATCACTTCAGCAGTAGGATTCTGGAGAAACCAAGGGCAAAGGCGAAGAAAGCTGGTCATGGACAATGCAAGAGACAACCAAGACACAGCTTCTTTCCTTCCATTATGTGCCTAGTTGGGCTGTGCACTAGAAAGGTTTAGGATCCACTTCAAGAGTGTCAATGGATGCTTTACAAAAACAGGCCCAAACAGTGTTTCCATACACTGAAAATGGCCAGCTGGCTTCATTTTCTCCCATGAGGAGATACTTTTTAAAACTTAAAACGGCCTTGTTGCTGTTCTGGGATATTTTTTCACTCCAAGGTGGTGCTGCTAAGAACTAGCTAAGGATAGCGATATGTTCCTGTGTTTGTGTTTTACCCAGCAGCCCTATTCTCACTATTTATAAAGACAACAAATGATCATGTCAAGATGGTTTAAACAAAGTGAAATACGAGAAGATCTCTACCTTGTCTGTGATATTTTAAGTATGTTTGTGATGGAAATGCTGAGCCCAAAGCTTCGAGATACTTCTGCAAAGGGGCATTTGCAACTAAACACAAACCAGATCTGACTGGTTTTGTTTTCTGGGTTTTTGGCTTTTTCCAAAAAAGTGGATGTAAAAATTACCTTCTTTAAAAGATACTGCACTTATCTAAGTCAATGGCGCTGCTAAAACTATTGTGCATAAAAGAAATAAGAGCATAAAAAAAAAGAAAGGCTTGCATTTGGGTCCACCATACTCAAAACCTTAAATGCATCTCTCAGGTGGAAGGAATGTTGTAAATTCTACTCCTGTCTTGAGGGAGCTGTGCATGAAATGGTGCAGCACCCAGATCTTGCCATGGTGCTGGACCATGACAGCATGTGACACTTCATAGCTCCACTAGAAGGCAAAGCTTCTTAGCAGTGCTCAGCACCGTGTGTCAAATGGGAAAGGCTATGGGTCCCTCTTTTATCTAGCTCACCAAACTCAAACAGCTGGTCAGAAGGCTTGTCACCACCCCACTGGTAACTGCTCCATTGCCCGAGTATGAAGTCAATGGTCTTAGTCCAACTGCTCCTGCTACAACATGTTGAGTGCTGCAGATCATATCACTAAAACCCTGCTGTTGGGCCAGAACTCTGCTTTATGATGGTTCTGAGCAAAATCAGGTCACAGCCAGACAAACTAGGTACTGGAAGCCAAATCCTCGTACATATTTAGGCAGATTATTTTTCCTTTTCTTTTTGAAGTATCAGAGGACCAATACACAGGATGAAAGAAACGGAAGAAGAGAGGAGTTACAGGCACATTTCAGAAGCAGGACCACCTTCCTCCTTTCCTCCTCTACCTAACCTTGCTGGCTAACGCACAGATGGTTTCACTCTGTTATCAACATCCCTGTCTAAATTAAGCCTCCAGTTCATCCTATTTACTGTGCTAGTGTGATTGTTGAAAACAAATCCAGAACTCTCTGGCTCTTCCACTACTTTGAAATTACGTTCTTGTCCTGGGGACCTTATACTGCCATCCCATACAGTGGCTCTAAGCTGAAGTATTCCCTAGCACTAAATGGGTGGAAAGCTGTAACTATTAGTCACTTAAGACAATCAGTAGAATGCACCACCGGTAAATCTTTCCAAAATATTGTCAAGAGCTTATGGTGACAACCAAGTATCATCTCTGTCCTGCCCAACTGTTAACACAGGGCATCCTCCTGTAATTCCAGGCACTGCAATTCCCAGCAACTGCAGGAGAGAAGGATTAATGTTTTTCAAATTGACTGTAACTGTAAAATTTAGATTTACCTTCAGCCTGAATATTATTGCATCTTGGTAAAAGATTATCTCGTATCTCAGTTTACCATGAAGACTGCAGATTTTTTTCTCCCTAATTCTCGAGAAACTTGTTAAAATAACAGACCCTTTCTCATAACATTTTCTGCAAGACTCTGATATTTTACGACTGGTAGTTTGATTTTTATAAAACTTGTATTAGAATAGTTTATATTGCTTCAGCTAATAGTGAAAGAGTGTCATGACCAGCGTGTTCCCGAAAGTAAAATTTAAGAAATATCTATGAAAGAAAAAGGGTAATTTGTAAGATAAGAAGATAAAAGGCATTTTTTTAAATGCTTATCTGGAAAAGTAACAACAAGAAGTTTAAGTGTGGTTTTGCTGATTTTTCTCTCCAACTATTTGAAGCTATAAATGACTTAACTCAGTAAAATTCCAAATGTAATTATCTTCTGTACTTAGCCCAAGGCTTTCCATATATCTCTATGCTGCTGTCTTGCATACAAAATAGGGTTTTCAATAGCTGGTAACTATATAATGTACAACATTGTTTTAATTTCTCCTTCTTTGCTAACCTCTTGCCTACACACAGACACACTGTCAAAGCCGCCCAGCCAGAGCAGCGAGGTGCGGGGAGACAGAAAGGACTCAAAAACATTTGGAAAGGCAGTTACACAAACAGGTTATACCTTTGCATCACATTCAATATATTCCCATTTATCCCCCTTTTGGCACTTAAAAAATATATTTGCTACAAATGGCAAAAAAAAATAGTAGTAATAATAATATATGGAGAGTATTAGTATATGAGAGACCACCAAACAAGCCAGGTCATGCAGCGTTTTGAAATAAACATCAACCATTTCCCCGATGTATCAACAACTCTAAATGAAGGGGACCACATTCCGCTCGCCCCCCTCCACCCCCCTGGGTGAGTATAAATAGCATTAGATACGTACTGATGGATTTCCAATCAGTCAGCCTGTTTAAGTTTCCTATTTCTTTTCAAGTTACGGTTTAGAAAAGAGGAAATGAAGCTGCAGTTTCTGTTGAGGGTTTTTAAAACTACTACAAGGAGGTTTTGAAAGCTGGTTTTCAATCATAGGGGGAAAAGCAGAACTCATTTTTTATTGCTGTCGAGAATTGGATTTGATTAATACTGAGGTAATATTAAAATAAATTTTATTTTACCTGTAGCTCTAACTGCTGTACAACCTGCATTTGTACTCTACATTGGGCTGTACTTCTATCATCCAGCGCATGCTCACTGTTGAGATGTCTGTAACAATACACAGAAAATCATTAAGTGAAATGGAGAAACAAAAAGGAAAAAAGTAGTTACCAGGATGAATAAGCAATCTGAATGTTATCCAGCAGGTCTTCATCAAAATAGCTGAGATGAGATTTTTATGCTCATTTTTAAGGTTTATTTTTGCCTCTGTCCTGCTTTGGCCTGTATATCCTCCCATCACTCATTATATCTTAAGCACATTTTTTCAGAAGGCTCAATTGTATATAAGAGAAATTTTGCAGAACAGTTATTCTTCCTCCATTAGGAAATGAAAGTGAGATTAAGAAATTATAGTAAAATAATTTCATATAGAATTTCATATTACTTGATTATAAGATGCTGGATATATCTAAATGGACACATGCAATACATGAATAATC